>NC_142397.1:21715833-21720833 GCF_059441095.1 Idiotropiscis lumnitzeri | reverse complement strand
AAGAGAAATAGTCCTTAAGTCAATTGGACAGTTGACTGCATAATCAAAGTGATAAAAAAAAATTTTTTTTTTTTTTGCATTTTCGGTTTGCATTTTCAGGCGGCTGCAGGTGGATAAGTTTGGCTTTAATTTGATGAATAAGAGGAGAATTTACCGGTAAAATGGCATTTCATTATTTTTTTCATTTATTATCTACCTCCGATGCTAGATCCATAAAATAGAAAATGGGTGATCTGGAACAATATATATTTTCCAGAAATATTTCTTGACAAGCCTCCCAATAAATAATGTAAGTTCAGCACACTGGCCGTCAGTGAAATATTTTAATCAAATATTTATTATGAAGCTGGTCGGCTTCTCCACCACCAGGCTGAGCAAGTTTTCCATTCTATCCATTCTTCTCACAAGGGTCGCGGGGGTGCTGGAGCTGATCTGTCTTTGGGCAGCAGGCGGGGTACACGCTGAACTGGTTGCCAGGGAGCACAAAGATCAACCATTTGCTCTCACACTCACACCTAGGGACAATGTAGAGTGTCCAATCAACCTACCATGCATTTTTGGAACATGGGAGGAAACCGGAGTACCCAGAGAAAACCCAGGCACAAGAAGAACATGAAAATTCCACAAAGGAAGGCAGGAATAGAACCCACGACCTCTGGCCTGTGAGGCCATCGTGCTAACCAGTCAACCACCATGCCACACAGAGCAGATTTTGTGGGGGAAATTAATTCGATAGATAAATATAATAAAATATAAGTATTCAGAAGGTAAATGGGGTCTAGTCGAACTCCTGATTGATCAAGAAGGGTGTCTGGTTCACTTGTCTATATCGTGTAGATGCTGACCTGTTGCTTGAGAGGTATTGTCCAATTCTCTCCTGGTTGTTCCATAATAGTCGGTGGAGGGCGAGCACATTACCATCACTGATGAAGGAAAGACTGTGGTTCACAGAGTCACTGGGTGGAGAGTCAGACGCTATATCCAAGAAAAAACTGTAGCAACCAAGAATGAAGACACATATTAGACTGAAAAGTGAATCACTTTAAATCTTCAGACACGTTATATTCCAATCTGAGTCATTTACCATCAGTGTTGACACAATAGCTATAGGGCACACACACACACATATATATATATATATATATATATATATATATATATCTACATATACACATACACTAATATATTATATAGTATATTTAAAAAGTAATAATAGGCCATGCCCAATCCTAAATGACAACATAAATGTGACAGAATAAAGGGCCATAGCAACTGAAAATACATGTTTTGATCAAAGAAAATCTATAAATGTCATAACTATAAATATAATTTACTGTCAATACAGTACTTTTACCATTGCAGTATTTTTATCACTGCACTTTTTTTTCTATCATTACTGTATTTTTTATCATTGCAGTACTCTTACCATTACAGTACTTTTATCATTGCATGTGATAATAGGCCATAGCCCTTTATTCTGTCACATTTATGTTGTCATTTCGGATTGGGCATGGCCTATTATCACTATTTAAACTCAGGTGGCTCAGTGACATGCCAGAACTTCAAGTTTTCTTCCATGCCCTGCTCTGTGTTTATACTTTGTATTTTTGTGGACATTTTACATCGCCACTTCCATGTCCTGTCTGCTTATGGGTCCAAATTCTGTTCCTTTCATGACAGTTCCTTCTAACGAGTCATGAACCGAGCAGACTCAGAGACAATCCCTTGAGCCATCAGGGCTCAGGGAGCACCACTCGGCAGACATACACAAATCCTGCGGGAGATTATGGACTGTATTCAGAATCTTTCCACCACCGTCAAGTTCCAGCCCATCTCCCAACCTCCAATCAAGGAGTGAAGGCTCACCTGTTATTGCTTCACCTTTTCATTGGGAGCCCAATATTCCATCAACCAAACATTATTCCGGGGAGGTAGGCGCTTATAGCAGATTCAAATTCCAGTGATCATTTACTATTTGTGCACATTGAGCAATTCTGAGCTGGAGGTGGTTACAGTCAGTGCCAATAACATTGTGTCCTACCTTCGGGCTGAATCGAAGTTGTTCTTCACAAAATCATTGAAAGGCCTCATGTGCTCTTCCTTTGTAAACAAGACATGGTTGGCAATGCTCTGCAAAATCTAAAGAAAAAGACTCGATTTACAATTATAAGAATAATCAATGTAGCCCTCTGATGAACAAAAATTTGAGACGTGCTTATATGGAATGGAATAAATCAAATTAAAATTAAACTCTTATTCCATAAATACTCGGTTTGTTTCCAAATGCCGTTGAGTGGCCCAGCAGAATATATGAAAAGGTTTCAGCTAGGGAAGTAACGATTCACTCAAGCACCAATTCGATTTGATTTCCCTGCTTTGCTTGTCTCTGTGCGTTTGTGTGGCGTTGCAGCCATCCACAAACGCAACACGCATTGATCTTTGGCGCAAGCATGTAAATGTTGAGAGTATTTTAAATGGAACTAAATACTATACACTATGCTGAGTGGCACGAATAATATGAAACTACCAATAAATACTGAAAGAAATTGTATTTCACCTTACTTGGGCACCAATCCATTTTTTTAATGTAGGTGGGACTGAAATAATATACATAAAATTTCGGAACTCTACTGTGTTAAAGAAAACAAAAATAAATACTTGAATTGATATTTTAAGGTCTTAATTTAACCTCAATTCAATTGCTTTGATTCTCTAGTATGCATAATATAATCTGAAAATTCAGAATGCTTTAGGTACCTGAAATTGTTAGCGCGTGGTTTGTCAGACGCTCAAAATTGATGACATCCCTTCCTATTGTACACGTATGTCTTTCGAAGCATTGCAATGAAGTGCAACCTATCTTTCGTTTGGGCACGCCCACCACCAGGACAGCACGCAGGGCGCATGCGCCGCGCACGCACCGTCACACATCGCACGACCACATCTGCGGTCATTCGTCTGGCTCGCACACACTGACACGCGTTCCTTTGACGGACCATGGCAACTGTGACACTCGCAAGGCTACTTCACTCTGATAACCGCAAGCTGGTACAAGTAAACAAGTCATATGTTTGATAGAGTTTGTACTTGTGCTACTGTACTATAGAACAAGTCTACTACAAGTCCAAAACATTTTTGTTTTAAGTTGCTTTAAGTGAAATAAAGCCACAACACAAACACAAATAAAACGTTTTTGTTCTCGGCTTATTTTGGAGCAATAAGCATTGATTCCTCTGTTACGTTATGTTGATAATGCATAATCCTTAATTTTCCATCAGAAAGTCTTTGCAATTGGATGGAAACCATGTATGCCTATTTTTAACTAAAACGGACAAAAACATTTTTCAGTTTTGGTCTAATAAATTTACAAAAACACGGCAAAAACTTTTTTTTTGCGTTTCCGATTACTAAAACCGGCTAAAACCTTTTTGAGTTTTCGTCGACTAAAACTAGACGAACACTATCACGAAAAGGAATTACTAAATCTGACGAAAACTGACAAGCATTTTCATCCAAACGACTAAGACTAAGACTAAATCTAAAATACCTGCTAAAAACAACTCTGGTTATTGTACCACAACAGGACATGGCGTGCGTAGTTAAATCAGACGCACACGGTAGCCTGAGTGTGCTAACTACAGCTAGCTTCCAGACACAACTGTCCCTATGTCAGAAATTATATCAGGCATCCCACGCAAGATGATTCCTTTTTATCACCGCCAGGCACCTATAAAAGGGAGGGTTACACTGTATTAAGTCATTTTGTGAAATGCACTTTCGGGCTCTGTTGCTAATACTAACACGGTTTAGCCATGAAGCTATTACACACAAAACCTCTGTTTTACGTCACGGATGATCCGGATTACCACTAATATGCATGTGCGTTGCAGACAAGGCATTGTGCGTATGCAGTTTACAACAGAGACATAAAAGAGGGGCTATGGTTAACATGACGTTGCCTATCGATTTTTTTTTTTTACATCGATGTATAATTTAAGCAGTTTGAATTGATGTATTGATTTTCAATGAATCTTTACATCCCTAGTTTCAGCCAATAAATTAATACCAGATATCTTTTAAAAAATGTGTTTTGCATTTCTAAATGAAGCTTCATCTTTAAAATGTTCTTATTCAAAATGAATTCAATAAGAAAATTAGGAGTTACTTTTTCTCATATACACCAATTTGTACTCATAGTCCAGTATACTGCATAAAACTAAGTGGATGCATTTTAAAAGGTTAACATCACTGCATTGAAATGAATAATCTGTCACTTAGGTCGTGGCAAATCATTGATTAATACCACAATTAAGAAGAAGAAGAAATGCAGTGCTGTTCTGGACATCTCAAATGTTATTTATTTTTAAATCCTTAATGCCCTTACCTTAGACATGAGTTTGAGACCCCGTTCTATCCTAGGAAGAGGCTTTTTCTCCAGGATGCCAGCCTCATAGGGGGATACAATAGCCGGATTAACAAATCGCAGAAACATGGCACTGCCCACTGCACCAATACTATTCTGTGGGAATCTCTGACTCACCACCTGTGTGAAGGAGCATGAAAGAAGCAGGGGCAGTTGAAAAGGGAAAATCAAAAGAGATGTCAAACAAAAATAAAGTAGAGAGGTTTGGGAAACGGGGCCAGGAATAGGCAAAGCGAAGGACAAAAACATGAATTTTGATGAAGGGCACAATGAAGCAATGATTTGGAAAAATTATTATCCAGTATATCATTATCTACAGACAACCTGAGTAAGGTGAACCATGGCAACATAAATGCTGGATTTGGGAGAAGGAAAGGTGAATAAGGATGGTCTGAGTTCATGCATGGCTCAACCAGGCAAGGGTAAATCTCATTACAGATAAATCTTATATCAGGACTACAACAGGAAAAAATGAGCATGAACTCAACCACATTAAGAAGAAAATGTGTTGAATAATGTAGACTGATATTCAACCAGTGAATGACAGATGTACACCATTTAAGTTGCGATGCCAAAA
>NC_142397.1:21693333-21695833 GCF_059441095.1 Idiotropiscis lumnitzeri | reverse complement strand
CATCTGGCAGTATGTGGAAAAAATAATTGCAAAAGAATTACAAATAAGACTAAATGGCTTCCCCTAGACGAAACAGTCAATTAATAATTACTCAATTTAAGTTCCACAATTTCTTTCACACTATAAGTGGGGAGCCAAATTTAATATGGGTAATGGTTCCTAGAAAATGTGCAAAAAGCCAACAGAAGAAAAAGAGACACCAAAAGCTGGACACGAGAATGAGAAGGTGTATGTATGATATTAGTTCACATCTCATCAGGAGAAGTCACTGTCATTTTGTCTAAATCCATCCACACTTGGATTGGCTGTAAAGTGTGGACTGACATTTGGAATCACAGCCAAACTAGTTGGTTAGACGGTTGGTAACTAAGGAAAACCGGCACACTGCACGGCATGACAGAATAGATCAGCTGTGCATGTCAGGTTGCTCAGTGGGCAGCTTGGTTTAATGTCAAGAAAAACAGAAGGATGGGTCACAGCACCACCATGTGGAGAAATTGAATAAATTAGAAGCAGATGTTTCTGCCTGTCACGTTTCTCATGTAAAGGGTAAAATACAATTTAAGGAACTGACAAAAAGAAATAGATGATCATACCGAGTGGGGTCCACCTCAAAACTGATGTGTTCAGGGGTTGAGATGACCCCTTTTAACAAAGGTTCCAGTAACTTCTGCAGGTATGCTGCTCCATAGACCTATTATACAACCAAAATGAATTCAAAATTATTTCAGTTCACTACATTTCAGTTACAAAATAATCCCACATATCATAATAGAAACAAAACAACATAACATGATAATACAATACAATTACACAACAAAATAATTTAGAAGACAAACGTGATGTCTTAGAAAATTGCCTGGAGTTGTGACCTTTCCTACCTTGAAACAAAAGGTCATTATTTTGCTGGCCAGGCTGTTTCCACGAAAAAGGGTCTGCATGGAGTCAGCAAGTTCCACCTCTTTGGAGAACATATTCCATAGCAACTGGTAGAGGAGGTGACGGGAGTCGAACAGCGTCACCAGGACCCGAGCAAGCTCATCCTTGAAATGAAAATGATTACATTATTCCTTGAAAACTATATCATAGAAATGTATTATTATATTATATTATTATTATAATATTATTATTATAAAACACATTTGCTTTCCATAAAAACAAGAAATATAATGCAAGACATGCAAACAGAATGCTAGATTTTTTTTTTTGCAATCCTGAAAGGTGAAATTCCTTGTCATCTTAAAGGGGGAGTTGGTACTCTTCTGTAAGGGCTGCCACAAACAATTATTTTGCTGCTCGACGAATCACCAATAGTAGTCGCGGTTAGTTGACTAATCGGATCATATGCCCCATAATCGCACCAGCAAGCAGCTGCTCTCATATGACCATCTGTAGTTCACAGCGAGAATTCTTTAATGCATGTACTCATGAATAATAAAGACAATTAAGATGATAATACATTCAATTTGGATTGACGGCATTTTTATAAATGATGGGAGCAACTGAAATTGAAGGCGGCACTGTGGCCTTAACATTTTTAGCTGTAAATGTTGAGTGCAATTTATAATGGAACCAAAAACTATACACTATGCTTAGTTACACTGATACCATGAAACTATCTGTAAAAAATACAAAAACTAATACTTAAAATAAATACTAATACTTAATAAAATAAATTAGGGCTGTCAAAATTAATGCGTTAACTCAGGTGATTAATCCCCAACTCAGTTAAATATTTTAACTCAGTTTGATTTACTAAAAAAATAATTTGCATACTTTGCAAATAATGGGCCATATTAGCTGTCTTTAGCACATCTCAGAACAAAACACTGTGTTTAAGTTACCACTGGGCCTTGCAAACCAACACTGCTGGAGTGTGGCGCTTGTGGGCAGTTTTGAGAAATGTTTTGCAAACAAATGTCTGTTAAGATGTCTCCATTTAGATCGTATTCAAGAATCTAAGAAAGCCATTAGAACAGTCTTTGAATTAAATATACTTCACATTTGGTGATTTTGCATCAATTCCAAGATATTATTCAAGTAAATATCTGTTACAAGCTTTGCCAAAAATAGTACTTGAAAAATGTGATTAATCACAATTAATGATGGATTATTTTGTGATTAATTAAAATTAATCACTTGACAGCACTAAAATAAATACAAAATACTAATACTATACTAAATATATTTCACTCTTCTTGGACAACAATCCTTTTTTTTTAAATGCAGTAAAATATGAATAAAATCAGGGAAATGTACAGTGCTAAAATAGACAAACATAATCACTTGTATTGGTTTTTAATTTTGTTTCTAACTTTGATCCAAAATGTTTTGTTTTGCTCCTCTATATGCATAATTTGATCTACATATTTAAAATGTGGTATGCACCTGGAATAGAAAAAAAACTTTAACGATTAGGAGGAACCATTTTTTAGCATTGTAATTAGCATATTTTAACAACCTTGGTAGGGTATGTCTTCTGTTTTGTGTTGCCATTCAG
>NC_142397.1:21668333-21683333 GCF_059441095.1 Idiotropiscis lumnitzeri | reverse complement strand
AGCTGTGATTTGGCCTCCATGAGCTCCACTCCATCTCCCTCCTCAGGTTGCAGTGGAAGACCAGCAAGCAGAGACACAACTGCCTCCATACTGGCCTGGTCAAGATCCCTGTATCTCACACACGCACGCACACGCGTAAGCACACACGCACACACAGGCAGGCAGGAAACAATGTAGAATGAACTCAATGCTACAGTCAACGTAAGACAGTAATGGCAACCAAGCTATACCTTGTCAAACACTTAATGTCATCATCAGCTGCTTGATTGGAAGTTCCCATCACCCAGTCAGTCAGGTATTCCACCATCTTATTCCTTAAAACAATTAACAAGCAATGATGAAAATAACTAGGGAAGTAGGTAATTGTCACTAAAAGACCATTTTAGCATGCATGACTCAACAGAGTGGCTGGCACAAAATTTATAACCTATTATCTCACAAGAGCGGGAATGGCCTGACCTCCTGCTCTCAAAAAGACGGAAGTACATCCCAGTGCTTAATGTTTGTACTTGACCACAGTTTTTGTAATTCTATTTGCTGTATTAAATACTACAAGACAAGTACATTCAACAAATCTGACGAGAACTAGGGAGAAGGATTTTTTTCCCTGATGAGGCTGCAGGGCAGTTCCCTGGGCCTAAATTTGACGTGTAATTGTGAAACACTGTTATTAAGTGCTTGGGTGATGAGTATATTTTTGTCAGTGCAGCGGGAACCGCATTGAAGCGGAGAGTATACTACTTTTAACAGCAAAATAGAAGGCAATTTAATAAGCGTCTGGACAACCACACAGGACCGGAAAAGGAAAACAGAAAGATATTACATTACATCATGTTACGGTGTACATCACTCCAGCGGAGTGGCCAACAAGGTTAAAAGTTCATGTATTATATTGAGTATTTATAATATCACAAATAATATTTGTTTGTTTTCACAATACAGTTCTGAGTTCCGATTTTGAAAAAAAATTACATTACATATTTATCTAGAATTATTGTAAATAAATTTAGCTTTGCTTAAGGACCATGAAACCCATTTAGGAAGGAATAAATAAAATTTTATATTTGTTTGAAATTGCAATACTGAAAATGTCTATACAGGAAAACAAAGTAAGCTGTTATCCACAATGTGAATTTCAGAATCAGAATCGGAAATCCCTTTATTGTCATTGTACTCAAGTGTGCAAGTTAAAGGACAAGAGCCAAGACGGTCCATTTTTCACGAACTAGCTCAGTTTATAAATTTTTTGATCAGGAAACTTTTTTTCTATTAATTTTGGAGAAATTAGGAAATAAGTGATGACTTGAAAAACGCCAGCTTTTGAGGACTATGGCTGCGACCCCCTCTGATCTCCCGATGGTACTGCAAGAGTAAAGGTACAGCTCTGGGGGGTTGGATGCATTTTGGTGCTGTCATTTTTACATGTAAATCTATTATATAAGTGCTAATGTTAACGTCAATGAAGCACCCCTATAGGAAATACAAATTTTGATTATCTGTAAAAATTATATTATATAAAAATTATATCTAAAAAGGATATGACTTCTTAATTTGTTATATAGTCATATTTGTATAGTTTAATATAACCCTTGTTTCAGGTCACTGGCATTAACCGGCAACATTTTATAATATATACACTGAGGGATTAACTATGGAAAAAGCAATTTACCTGAACTTCATTTCCTGGCAAAAGGACAGGTCGTCTCTTCTCTCCATCATTACCTCTACTAGCTGGCACAACTTGGTTTTGATCTGGATAGCATGTACCATGTTGCCAAGAATGCGAACATACCTATGAAAAACATCAAAAGACAACAAATGTGAAGAAAGTCATCAAGTGCATCTTGCCTCTTTTCAACTGATATATTACTACAAAGACACCACCGCATGTCCACTCAAGGAATTTCTGACCTGACGAGGTTAAGCATCATGGTTTCAATGCTAGCCTGTCCGAGGTGTTCAGAACTGCCCTCTGTGTGGTTATCCAGCAGGTTCTTCATTATTGCAATAGTCTGCTCCACAAATTGGGTGTTTGTGTCATTGATAGGAACCTGGAAAGGCACAGCCAAGCATTACATGTTAAACACAACACATTAAGAACACAGAGAATCACTTGTTGCACCCTAACGCTTTTTTTTTTTATTTATTTTTTTTTAAAATAGGTCACATCAGACCCATGCCCCTTTTTCAGTACAGGGTCATATCTAGGCTCAGCGTTACTCGCTTTGGTTTTGGGTGGCCCAAATTCTACAACGAAGTAGTAATAGTGCTACCCCAGCTGCACGACAATTAAGGAGAGCTACAGTTTCCTTTTTGTACAGTAATTTTCAACATGAGGTGGTAATTATACATATTTATTGTATACTGTGGAGACTGTGATTGCTCAATGTCAATATTTGACCAGGACATGACAAAAGGCAAAGCTATTGTGTGACAGAACATTAGAATATGTTTATAATTCTGTATTGTTGCTCGCCAGCAATGACACGGCATTGACAAATCTGCTAGGACAATGAATGAACTGCAGCAATCCTGCTCACCCATGTTGTTTTTGACTCAGTGTGTGCAATTACTGAAAATAAATTTTGAAACTGTTACAATAAGGCTGCAACACAACCTCAATGGCTTAAAGGGGTAGTTTGCAGTTTTCAAACGGAATCAATTTCAATGAGCATGACTTATTCATGGTAGAGTGTTGCAAAACACTAAATGGTACCAGCTTGATGCATTTTTTGGAACGTACATGTACGATGAAAAACAAAGCTGCCGGTGTACACACACGGCTATAGTTTGTGTGCGCCTACAAATGATTGCCACCACCCTCAGTTAAACCTCCTGTTTCTACAGTCACAGTTCTCACTCAAAGTTGTTTTTTTAACTGAAGAGCATTAAAAAAATATTCTGCAGTCAAGTGTTTTGAGGACTGTAAAGTCCGCCTTTAATTTATAATAGGGCCGGTCCAACTATCTGAAAAATATGATCTCTCTGAATAAACTTTTAAATTACCTATACCAGATTTGCCGAGAGAAATATTGCAATGTGTGAAATAATCTACGTGTGAGTACTCCGTTAGTTATGGACATTGGGCATTAATGGTGAAGAAATCAATACCATCAGATGGGATACGAGGGGTTAAAAAGATCCACTCACCGGACCCTGTGTGTCAAAGAATTTACCAATGCTGTTCCTCAATTTATTGAAGAGCATGGGGTAAAGGGCAGGGCTAAGTTCCAACCCCAGCAAGTCTTTAACGTTGGTACGGACATGAAGGCCGACTCGGTCATGGCCACACACCAGCAAGGCCAGCAGCCGATCGATAAAGCGGCTGACTGGTGTCTCACTGTAGGCTGATGAGGAACAGGAGGCTAAGGCCAAGGGGTTGGAGATCTCACACGGGCCCATGGAGATCATAGAATGCTTGCGCTCACTCATGGAGCCCATCGGTGGGCTATAGGTGGCAGGGCCGGGCGTGCTGCGCTGTTGGAGGCACACACCGCCCAGGGCGCAGAGAAAGCCAGTCATGTTGATCCACTCCTGCTGTTGGGAGACAACACAATCAGTGGATGGCACCAGGGTCTCAAACACCTTGATTATACGAGAGTGGGCCCCTTAATACCACATTGCAAGCTGTGAGCAAATGTGGATATTGATTACTTAACAAAAACATACACAACCCTATAACGTTTTACAACTACTTTTCTTTTAAATATCACAGATAAACAGAAAGAGGAGACTAATCCCTCTATACATACAACACAACTTTATTTGTGTGCGCATTTCACAAAATCTACAGCTGTAAAGAAGCGCTTTACATAGGATACCTACCTGCCCATCATCTGCCTTGTTTTTGGGGAAATTTAGGATTTGTTTTGTTGCTTGGTCCCATTTTGCATATGTGTCTTCCCAAGCCTGATGGTGGAACAATGACGCACAATATTAACAGAAGTGGACAAACATCAAAACACTAACTTCTTGACATTTTTAAGAGAAGTGAAAGAATGGAACCTTGGCAACAAAACTTTACAAGAAATATATTTTCAGTTCAAGCGCTATACTTTGAATCCCGACCAGTCTGTAACGTTGGCGACAACACTAACTCCACCTACTCGGGTTTCAAAAACACTGTCACCACATCGCCAACTTGGGCGCCTGGGCCGCTCAAACAGTTTTATTTATTAACATACACTCGCACAGCACAACCTGGCATTCTTTACATTGGGTTAGCTCTGTTGCTTTGCTAATGAGCATCCGAGTGGTTCTCTCTCAAGGCATGACTAATCAATTTCCACTCAATGCAACCGATACACTAACATTTTGATTATTCCTGGTTGGAGGGACAGAGGGATTACGCCGCAACATTGCTGCTCAATGCACGTTGCTACAAGTGTAATCAATCATGAAAATGACAGAGGGGAAACAAGCAAGCTCTTAATAAATCTCACAGAGATGATCTTGGTGCATGTTTCATCCTTTTTTTTCCAACACGTTTTCACATTTTTCTATATTTATTTTTACCTAAACATCGAAAAAACAAGGTAGTGTAATTTATTTCAATGGGAAACATTGATTAACGTTTCACTTTCCTAATGGAGTCTCCTGAGCCAAGTTTGTGAGCCAAGATTCAACTGCCACAAAATGAGTTTACAAAATATTTTATTATCATTAGCATTATTACATGGTTTCACATTATCAATAGGTTAGTTTTAGCTACCATGCTTTCAAACATTGGCAGGCTGACACGACACAGAACCATGAGAATCACATCACCTCAATGTTTCCTGGTGTGGGATGATCAATCCTCCTGAGCAAGGCCATGACTCTCTTTTGCAATGTGGAGCGACCTAACATCAAAGAGAATCGGGAGATTTTTAGGCTCAGAATCCACATTATTCTGCTTTAGCCCAGCACAATCTGTTTTCTGTGTGATTTACCTGTTCCCATCATGTTACTTATGGAGGCAAGTTCACTGAAAGTGGCGTAGTTGGGCAGGATGGTCTGGACGGACACCTCGTCAGCGGCGCTACGGATGTCAGCTTCTTCACAAAGGTGGCGGAAACATGACATGGCAACTAACACAGCCTCTGTGTCTGAACTCCACAGGAACATATAAAGAGACACTTCCAGCTTGGTCTGAGCCTGCCTGCAGATTGGAATACCTCCACCCATGGTGGCACACTCCTGTTGCAAGCGCAAAAATATTCATTAATCATAACTAACACAGCATGCAACATAGCCGTCGACAGACACCATCACAGAGCAAAGCATCTCACATACTGTGTTAATGTTAACTTGGCCTATTTGCAACACAAACAACCACTGGTGTTGGGTGGAATACTCATACCTCCAAAAATCATCACTTTGCAGGTGACCCCAAAAACGGCATATTTATTCAAACAATAGCGTTTCATCATCGAAAGAGCAAGACATTTTCAACGATGGGTAAATAATACCCACACGTGTAGACTGACCATTAGTATAGACACCAATTTGTGACATGGGAGGTTACGGCACGACACCGGCGAAATGTTCTTGTTTTATTTTTTTTTTTTTTGCTGAAAGGAATACAGAACAAGAGTATGATTTTGCACCGCAAGTTACTATAAAGTAAGTCGATTCAAATTTTAAATAGACAAGACTGAGCAACTACAATTTTAGACACACGCACATATACAGTGCTGTGAAAAAATATTTGCCCCCTTCCTGATTTCTGTGTTTTTTGCATATTTATCACTCACAAAGGTTTCATTTCATCAAAACAATTTTAATATCACACCGAGATAACCCAATGATAGATAAAATGCAGTCTCTAGATGATGATTTTATTTACCAAGGATGGATAAACAATACAAACCTATCAGGATGTATGTGAAAAAGTAATTGTCCCCCTTTGTTAAATCACCAAGAAACTGTGATTCACCACAGTTTTTGGATTTTAATTTCACAGGCAACAACCAACAATCACCTTTTTTTAATCAAGTAATCACTTAAATCGAATCTGTTAGGCAAAGAACTGCAGGGCTTGCCGGCCTCAGTTAAGGTCAGCGTTTGTGACTCCGCTGCAAGGAAGAAACTAGTCAAAAATGTCATTCATCCATCTGGCGTAAAAATGGCACTGCATCTGATAAAAAAAAAAAAAAGAACATGATGCCAACAGTAAAGCATGGTGGTGGCAGTGTGATGGTCGGTGGCTGCTTTGCGTCCTCAGGACCAGATCAACTTGCTGTGATTGTCGGAAAAATTAATTCTGCTGTTTATCAGAAGATCCTGAAGGAGAACGTCCGGCCATCTGTTTGTGCCCTCAAATTTTAGCGATCTTGTATCATGAAGCAGGACAATGATCCGAAACAAGTACACCCCAAGTTCGGATTTTAATGTAATTGAGATGCTGTGGTGTGACATTGAACAGACAGTTCATGCTAGAAAACCCTCAAATATGGCAACGTTGAAACCATTCTGCAAAGAAGAGTAGTCCAAAAATCCCTCCACAGCAACGTGAAAGACTCATCACCAATGATTGCAAACGATTGATTTCAGTTATTGCTGCCAAAGGCGGCATAACTCGCTATTATGTTGAAGGGACAATTACTTTTTCACATAGGGCCAGATAGGTTTGTATTGTTTTACCCACTTGGTAAATAAAATCAGCATTTACAAAGTTACAAAAGCGTGGGAAAAGGTTCAGATTCACCCGCATCCTCTCAACCTATCATAGCCATGCTAAGTAAACTTGATTACATCATCAAACCTACTTACTCGTTTGTAACCTACAAATAACCTGTAGCGAAACATGCAAATCAGTGATTTAGTGTTTTGTCAGTGTTATCTCAGAACTCTCAGAATAAAGCACCGAACTGGACTGAAATAAAGAAAAAAAAGAGTGCGGCAAAGCAAAGGGTTATTCATAAAAGAGGGAGTGTCATGTGTCATGTACTTTTTGTTAGACTTAACATTAAGTTGTCTATTTTCTAAGATCTAAAAAAGCTTTAACATGTAAATTCACTAAAGTTGTTCAATAAATAATGCACTCGAACTAAATCAGGTTTTTGAGTTTTTATCTTTTAAAATTTTAACACCATTTTACCCCTTTTTTGTCTGCCAATATTAAACTTGACAACATGTTGGAACAATGGAGACCTCCAGCAAACAGAAGAGCAAGTTTACGAAAGAGGCATCGTTTTGACAGTCATTTGGAATTGGTTCAATTCTGAATTGCCAGTCAGTCACCAACAAAAAGACCTGCAAAGTATGTACCATATTTTCAAAATCATAAGGCGCACTTTAAAGTCCGAAATATTCCCCAAAACAGACAAGGCGCCCTGTAATGCGACCGCCTTGTGTATAAACTAAGACCCATAGACCTGTACACGTGTTATTGCCTTAAGCAACAGGCATGATCACCTTTAGGGAATTTCATAGTGCATGTTAGCATACCCTGCTGGTTAAAGTCTGAGACCACAGTGTGCAGAATTGACTGTGACAAATAAATTCTGTGAATACTTCTTTGATGGTTTGAGACAGTCAGAACGGACCAGTATGTACGTGCGGGAGAAAGCTGGACAAAAAGGCAGATGTTGACAATGTCGTCTTCTGTCTTATCATTCGCGTTATTGCAAGCAAGACACATCACAGGTTTAGACAACAGACTGCAAAAAAAAAAAAAAAAAAGAAAAACACTGACCAGAGAACACCACTCACATGTCTGTAACCAGCCATCTGATTGGCTGAGGCTGATGGGCTCCCAGAATGCACTGCGATACTCTGTGTTATTTTTATTTCTTTTTGGGATATGACTGACATGAGAGATGCATGTTTTGTGTTAGTTGTATTTCTTTGTTTCATTGTTTGCTTGTATGCTCTAAGGAGTGTGGTGACTAGTGACATCCCTCCCCTGACATGTGTGATTTGCTGTGAAACCAACTGCCATTGACAATGCTGCCTTTCTCTAAATGAGACCTAGCATGCACAAGCTAGTATGTGCCTCATAGTGCGGCGAGTCCAGTGTATTGTGTTAAATACAGAAATTGCACCCACAACTGACGCTGTGGCCTTTAATACGGCGTGTCGTTTGGCCGTGAAAATATGGTACTTCAATATTGACTGTACAGCAATAAGTCTTACCACTGTTCATGATTTCTAATACACATACAGATGCTATGAGAGTTGTTTGGTGCTGCAGTAAGTCAGACAATACCTTGTTTTTTAGTAGAAATTTATTCCTGCAAATGAGGATCTCTCGCAACCACTTGAGAACTTCGGTGCCATTGACCATCTGCTGGCCAATCAGTTTGCGGCAGATGAGGAAAAGCACCTGTGAACTAATGGATAAAGATGTGCGTCATAACGGCTTAAGTAAATCAGATCGAATTAGGCTTGAGTTGAGTGTGTGGACCAAGCCAATAATTTCATATTGCATTAATGAATAGAATGAGGTCACACAGTGTCACATGAAGCTGATTGAACAAAATAATCCAACTTCGGCATCATGTCCTGGAGTGTCAAAGTAGCCTTAGAGTACCTGATATCCCAGAAAGTCTCTATCGAAGCATCGGGATTCCACTGTTCAATGGACTCTGGCTGGTGTAGTACTAAAAGAGCCTAGACAGACGGAAGGGGATAAGAAGAAAAGCAAAGGACAAAATCACAATGAGGAAGGGTGAGTTTTCAAAGACTTGCAAAACCATTATAGGATAGAAAAAAAAAAGTCAAATTAAGGTTTGTTTCCTAATTCATATATCAATTTACCTATAACAATAGTTTATGTATTATACTCATTAAATATATTTTTTTTATTAATATATAAGTGAAGGAAATTGGCAGCGTATACCATGACTGTTTTCTTTTATGCCCCACTTATTTGTTTCAGGATGATGTCTTTGAAAAGCCATCAAAGCTGTTTGAATCACTTGGGGAACATTTTAAAGCACTTTCAGCAAATGGTCTTGTCTTTTGCCAACTACTTCTATTCTTTACCAGGTAGCTGAAATACTCCCATACTGCTGACTTAAATGACCATGGAGTGATCATATAAATGTTTATTAGTACTATACAATATACGATGGGTTTTTGTGAATTGAATGGTTTTGGGCTTTCTAAAATAGTTCGACTAAGGTGTTATTTGCCTTTAGGTGTGCATGGTGGACCACGTCAAATACTCTCATCCATAGATTCCACAGTCATGTCGCCTAAAACCCTGATGACACGTGAATTCTACGAAAGTCCTCAAAAGCCGACCGAGCCAACAGACATGAACTGCTAAGAACAAAGAAGAACAAACTGCTCGAAGCAGTGGAAGCAAAACTCACCTTCGCTTGAACAGGCGCCCCACCCAGCCTAGTAATTTAGGAGTCAATAATAAAGTCTTCTCAAATAATGGGAAAGGCCCTACTGGGGGTGTGGTGCCATGCCACAGGAGATCACTGGATGTCAGAAACAAAAGCCCAAAAATTTTGGATCATCTGAGAAAGAGAACAGGACTATGCAGGGTCGCGCTAAATAAATGGGGCTACAAGACCAGATCCAAACTTTTGTGAATGTGGAGGAGAAGACAACACTATACAGCCTTGCTTCATCTTCCCTTTACGACCAAGAACCTGTTACTAAAAGACCTTGCAGAGTTAAGAGACAGGGGATTGTACAACATCCATCACTATGACAAAATGAAGAAAAATCCCTCAAAGGCATTTATTTAAGAAGTAACGTAAAAGCGATTCTACCAATAATTCTATTAGTCTAGGAATCAGTAAGTGTCATTACAAAAAAGTAAAATAATATTCAGCCTCAAACCTCCATGGCTTCTTGTGAGAGTTGGGTAGTGTTGGTGAGGGGCACTAGTTGAACCAGACCAATGATGAGCTCAGCTGTGCTGCTCGGCATCTCTGGAGCTTGCTTCACAGGGTTCTACAGGACAGCAATGTAAATTAAAGATTCTTGTTCAGCTAGAAATGGTCTTGAACCTGCCTGAATGAAAGTACTTTTTGTAAGATAGATAATTACTCACATGCAACATGAGCTTGGGGTCAGCATGGATTAGTTTGACCAGAGCAAGAAGGAGGCACTTGTAACTTCTCGTATCCAGTTCTGTGGTTTTCTCTTTGAACTTAAGGCTGGTTGTCACTTTACCCTTGAAAGTCAAACTCTGTGCGAGATAACGGTTAAAGAGAAAAAATAATCAAGATTCAACACCGTAATAATTGATGACAATCTCAGTGATGACAAGTATGCCGGTCATACTCATGGTCAACACTTACTTTGCTTGCTTCCACAGATCAGGTTCTAATAGCCTCAACTAGGGGATTTGACATGTCTACAGATCCGTACACTCAGTCTGGATTTCGACAAAACCCAAGTGCCCAACTTTAATTCAATACAGTACATTGACAGTACATTTGAAGTAACGCACATTGCGGTCCACCCTTCAATTAAAAACTAAATGCATTGTAAAGAACCGCATGAGCTTCTTTAGTTGGGGCTTACATCATCTTGAGCAAAACCAATCATTCATTCCAGAGACAAGTTGCATCACAGCAAATAAAATACAGTCGTAATTTTTCTATTTACTGTAGGAATTTGTAAACTCACTGGTGTCATGCGAAGAGGAGCATGGGTGCTTTGGACTACCCGGTTGAGTGTGTCTGAGAACATAAAGCGAAGCTCTCCGGAGTAGCAGTACACAGCATCTATCTTCGGCCACCAGTCCAGATGAGACTGCATGAAGGCATAGACAAAATGAAGTGAATGGAAGAAAAAAAAGAAGGACTGCTTAAAACAAAATAGACGTAATGGCCTCTGGAGACTTACATTGGTGATTATTCTGTGCAATGAGTTGACCAGGACAAAGTGAAAAGTCGACGGAGAAGATGAAGCCAAACACACCTTCAAATAAAAAAAAAAAAAGAATGGTCATCAGAAGTTTTAATTAATCACCAACAACAGTTTTATTATAGATGAGAATTAAAACAACAGTAACAATTACCGTATTTTTTACGGCCATAAGACGCGCTGCATCAAAGGGCGCAACACCAGTTGAGGGTGCTATTTCCATATTTAATGCATATACTAGGCGCGCCGCACTACAAGGCGCTAGCTCAGCCGCTCGCGCTAGCTGCTCGCGCTAGCTCAGCCGCTCGCGCTAGATGCTCGCGCTAGCTCAGCCGCTCGCGCTAGCTGCTCGCGCTAGCTCAGCCGCTCGCGCGAGTTGCTCGCGCTAGCTGATGCCAGCTCACCAGGACTCAATCCTCTAAGGGATCACTGCCAGAGGTATCACCCCGTTTTAATGACAGATGTCCTTAAACTATAAGGAATCACTGTCAATAACACTGACTCTAACCAATAAAAGGTGTCATGGCAATAGTCTACTAGACAATATCAGGGGAGGGACTTCACTGGTCACCACACGCCTTAGAGTCACGGTTTCAAATCAAAACCAAAAAAAAAACTCAGCATACAGCAAACAATGAAACAAAGAAATAAGATTAAACAAAACATGTATCTCTCATGCCATCTATATACCCAAAAGAAATAAAAATAACACAAAAAGATTATAGCAATGGCTTCTTGGGAGCCACTCAGCCTTAGCCAATTACAGCAATGGCTTCTTGGGAGCCACTCAGACTCAGCCAATCACATGGCTGTTTAGAGAGATGTGCTGTTGTGCTTTGGGCTTTTTGCAGTCTGTTGTCTAAACCTGGGACGTTTCTTGCTTGCAATAACATAAATGATAAGACAGACTACAACATTGTAGACAGCTGCCCTTTTGTCCAGCTTTCTCCTACACCATCACCCAAACACCATAGTCACATAAGGTATAAGTCACGGTCAATTCGAAGCATAGATGACTCAGACTTTGACCAGCAGGGTGTGCTAACATGCACTCCGAACAGCCCAATGAGTAAAAGGGTTGATGGTCGCGAGTGATGCTAAGTCCATATAATGGGCGCGTCGCTTTACAAGGCGCTTTGTTTGTTTTGGGGTAGATTAGGGACTTTAAAGAGCGCCCTATGGCCCGGAAAATACGGTACTTTTAATTGTATTATTTTACGTTTCTTAACGGCTCTTCAAATGTGTCCGAATTATTTTCAACCCATTATGGGAAAAACACACTTAAAACAGTAAACATGCATCTGGTTCAGGTTCAGGTTAGACTAAGGTTAATTTTGTCCTTTGTTAATGCTGTACGATATTAAATTACTTAGCAGTATTGCTCATATGAACCCACCTTAAAGTGCTGGTTGTTGTGAGGATTGATGCGGAAACAGGATACAAAGCAGTCCATCATGAGCTCAACATCAGCATTTTGGCTGCCCGCTCCTCTCCAGAAGGGTTTTGATGGGTTGAACAGCAAAGCCTTAGGACAAGGAAAAGAGGGAGAGGTCATATATAAAATTCTGATATTTATATTCTAGTCTGACATCACGCAACTAATAAAATAATGCAAACATAACATATACATACTAGGAATAATGGTTATGATATTAAGAACCAAATGCGTAAAAGTATAGAAAAATAAATAAATGTATGTAAAATCCAAAAACATCAAAAGTTTCAAAAGGGGCCAACTTGTGTATTTGAATGATATAACACTGTCAATGAATTAAGTGGCTTCCCATAAACAATGACTTCAAGGTTGACTGAATTTTGTCTGGTTGATGTCAGCAAGCATGCATTTCACTGGAACCATCACAAAAATAAAGTCAAATTGAAATTGGGGAAATTCCTTCAATAACATAATTATAAAAGTGGCATGAATACAAAACATAGGGGAAATTCCTTCAATAACATAATTATAAAAGTGGCATGAATACAAAACATATCAGTGGGTTTATAAATTAGTGCCCCTTTATCTTTTGCATTGAACAAACAAAAAAACTGACAGATGATTGAATTTAACTTTAAATTGCATTCTTTCTCACAGTATCAAATAAGCACTATCAGAAAATACACAGGAAGGGAGAAAAACTAATCAAATATTCAGACCTTGAGATCCATGACAATGGACTGGACAAGGAGAAAAATAGTTGAGTGATCCTCCCAGTTAATATAAGTTGATGCTTTACACAGTTTTACACAGGCAATAGCAGCGCTTTCCATCAGCTGCTTGCTACCACCCTGACCGGCTAACGCTTTCCGTAAACTGTCCAAAAATTGTTTCTGCAGGCACAAAAGACATGAGATCCAGTGATTGTCTGACAAGGGTAGATCATTTTTTGTGAGTTCCTCTCTCCCGCTTACCTTGTTGGCCTTGCTATCTTCCACAGTGTCTTTGGAGATTGTGTGCGTGATCTCTGGGCAGAGGATCAAGAGAATGATCTGAAGTGGCCACACTGCAGCCTTCCTTTTCGCGCTCTCTGCAAAGCTATCCACCAGGTCAAACAGCTTCTCAGCAGCTTCTGCAGGAACAACAAAAGCAAGTGGAATGACCACCATTTTCCGGTTCCGGCGCCGCGCGAGTGGCTGCCTGTTTACAGCAGCGTGGCTCACTATTGAGCCTTTTTCGTGTGTTTTTTCCCTTTACCCTTTTTTATTTTATTTTTACCTCACCTCAGCAATGGACATCCAACTTGCGGTGGTTTTACTACTGTTGGGGGCTGTTTTTTGCGCGATCGTGTCCGGAGACGAAACTCGGAGCTACGGATCGATCGTGTACACAAGAGATCAGCTGTTAGCACTCCGTGCTA
Organism: Idiotropiscis lumnitzeri; assembly: GCF_059441095.1. Classification (NCBI taxonomy): domain Eukaryota; kingdom Metazoa; phylum Chordata; class Actinopteri; order Syngnathiformes; family Syngnathidae; genus Idiotropiscis; species Idiotropiscis lumnitzeri. Next base: position 21,669,660 of record NC_142397.1, on the reverse strand, counting down.
ACCCCGCGTGGGCTCCCGGAGCGAGACCCGATATTCCCCGCGAGCTGAGGAGGAAGAGACGGGGATGTCGTGCGGGGGCTAAACGCCAGGCAAGGAGGAGACGATATCACCCCGTCCTCCCGTCCGTTATTATGGGGAATGTTCGATCCCTCTCCAACAAAATGGACGAGCTAACAGCGCTAACCCGGCACGAGAGGATTGTCCGGGAGGCTAGCTTGCTGGTGTTCACGGAGTCGTGGCTAACAGAGCTAACGCCGGACGCCGTCGTGGAATTGGACGGCTTCCAAATACTACGCGCGGACAGGACACTGGAGAGCGGTAAGAGAAAAGGGGGAGGGCTGGCTGTGTTTGTTAATGATAGATGGTGTAACCCTGGGCATATAACTGTTAAGGATCAACTTTGCAGTCGGGACATTGAGATGATAGCTGTTAGCATGCGTCCGGTCTATCTACCGCGAGAGTTCAGTCATGTGATCGCGGTGGCGGCGTACGTGCCTCCCTCTGCTAACGGTGAGACAGCCTGTGATGTACTGAATGCAGCTGTGAGCAGGCTACAAACACAGCACCCAAATGCCTTGTTCCTTATCTCTGGTGACTTCAATCATGCTTCTCCTTCCTCCTCTCTGCCTTCATTCACACAATATGTAACATGCCAAACCAGAGACAATAAAATATTGGACCTCTTCTATGCCAACACCAAGGAGGCGTACACGTCACTGCCCCTCCCCCCGCTGGGCAAAGCTGACCACAACTTGGTTGCTCTCCTGCCTGTGTACAAACCTCTCGTCCGCAGGCAGCCAGCTGTGACACGCACAGTTCAGCGATGGTCCGGAGAAGCCGAGGAGGCCTTGAAGGACTGTTTCAACACAACTGTGTGGGAGGTATTCAGCGAAGCTCACGGTGAGGACATTAATGGTCTAACAGACACAGTTACAGACTATATTAACTTCTGCATGGAGAACACCATTCCCACCAGGACTGCAAGATGTTTCTCCAACAACAAACCCTGGATCACACCGGATATTAAAGCTCTCCTGAAGGAGAAAAAGAGGGCTTTTGTTTCAGGCGACAAGGACGAGCTGAAGAGAGTGCAGCGTCAGCTGAGAAGGAGGATCCGAGAGGGGAAAAAGTCCTACAGGATGCGGATGGAAGAACAACTGCAGCGGAACAATGCCAGGGATGTCTGGAGGGGCCTGAAGACCATCTCAGGCCACGGACAAGCAGGTAAGACCCAGAAGGGGGGGGGGGCTTCAGTGGGCAAATGAGTTGAACCTATTTTTCAATAGGTTTGATCAAATGTCTGACCCCGCTCAGGCTTCCCTGATGC
>NC_142397.1:21655833-21663333 GCF_059441095.1 Idiotropiscis lumnitzeri | reverse complement strand
AGGTGATCACATGAGCTCACGTTTGATGTCAATAAATCCAAACTATTGTCTTATTACTTAGCTTGCTTCCCTGCTTTGATGTAGACACTGAAACGGGAAAAAAAAACAAGGCCCGCTCCAAAAGACCAATTTGTTGGAAAATCTCACAAAAAATAAATAAATAAACCTTCACATCTCTTAGGGGGGAGCGTTTTAGTACCAATGTTATTTTTACATGCAAACCTATTATATAAGTGCCAAAGTTAGCGCAGATGAAGCGACCCTTTAATTATGGGTTTTATTTTTATGTGTTGCCTATGAGGGCGAGTGACAAATATGTTCCGTAACTTTGAGGACTGGTATTTCCCAGTTAATAAAGGCGACATTCCGTTGGCGAGAGAGAGCATTTGAGTTCTTTCTCCTTCGATGTCAAACATGGACAAACACACACCGTTTTGGTTGTTAGCTTTACTAAATCTAGGTAGCACACCCAGAGTTACGCCGCAATTTGTGAATGAATTGAGGATGTCTGGGCTAACCATTAGCCACGTAGCCACTAATGTGTCTTCTTGCACTATTGGAGATTTCGCACGGCAATGACACTGATTGACACTGACAAGCGGGAACCTGTTGTGTTAAATCAAAAAAGTAAAACCAAACTCCGTTTTGTACCCGATGCTGTTTTAAAAACATACGCAGCATGCATGCTAGTGTACGCTTTAAAGGTCATGCATGCTACCATATGTTTTAAGATGGCGTATGTTATACCATGCCGGCACCCAATAATACAGTGAGCTTTATGTACGTGTTAAATACAGAAATAGCACTCGTAACTGAGACAGCGCCTTTTAATACGGTGCACCTTATGGTCGCAAAAATACGGTACTCTGCACTTCCTTTTGGGTTTTTTGGCAACCATTTTCTACATTGGGTCTTAACATACGCATTTGAGATTTTTATTTTTTTCCGATCCTACTATCCAGACTGCAGGCTAAAAAGTTCAAATAATTTGTGACATTTAAGAAACTAAATGTATATGATTCAGATTCCTTGATGACCAGGTCATTAAGAGAATTTTCAGCTAATCTTGATGAGCGCTTCCACTGATTAAACAAAAGAAGCCATTCCGCCTGCAGAATATCTTAACAGGAAATAAAGGAACAACGTACCTTTTCTAAACTGTTGATGACTGCTAGTTGTGCAGGCTTTTTAAGAGTTTTGAACTTTAGAACCGTTTCTACAAGAACATATACATAGAGGAAAATCAACAAACTTGACAGAACTAAGAGTCCAATCATGCAAATCTTTACCCTCTTAACCCTAAAGAGTATAACCTTGCAGCAGCCTCTTCAGCTTGGCGCAGTCCACATTAATGTACTGCATCAGCTCTATGTCATGAACATCCACATTGTCCTCCAAGCACACCGTCAGCTCCTGTAGCCTGAGGAAATACACACACAAATTCACACACGCAAATTGTGGTTTAAAAAAAAGAAAAAAGAACTACCATTTCATGTATAACCTCTCTCTTTCATGGGAGTCAGAACATTTCAGAAGATAGTCAAAACATTTGTGACCAAGCACTGACAAGCTACAAATCTGGTCTTGGTTCAAGGTCATTTGTGTCAGGATTCTTCAAATCGAGAAAATATTGAGTAAAGGTTGAAGATTATCATCACAGTATTTCCACCAGTGAAGCATTCCTGGATGACATTAATAACTATTTTTATTTGGGAAATTAATATAATTTCCAAGAAGTTAAAGCCGAAAATGTGTATGAATTTAATTTTAAAGGGCTGCCATGCATTTTGGGGGGGATTGCGCTCTTTAATTGTATGACTATTGAATTTCACCAAGTATAAAAAAGGTTGTATTTTTCACATTTTCTTCTTAGCCAAACATCTCACCAAAGCTCCAGGGAGGGAAAAGAATTATTTGGAGGGCCTACCAAATGTCATATCATACACAGACTACGTCTTTTAGCGGATAGTTATTTGCATGTGGATTCGGGGACCAGTTGAAGATGAAGCTGGGGTCAAGGTTAACTTCTGCAGCATGAAAAGCTCTCCAGGTCGACTTTGTCATTTTTAAAGGAGACCAAATTACTGTGCACAGTTTCACTGCCTTGAAGTTGCACAACTTTAAATTTGGACGTGACAGTATACTAACAAAAACCTTAAAAAGATTACTTAAAAAAAAAAAATGCTGCGGGAGCGTGAAAGATGGACCCTGACATAGCGTGGGTTAACTGTGTAAATCAGGGGTCTTCAATCCTGTACCTCGAGGGCCGGTGTCCTGGCCGTTTTCCACCTCTCCCTGGTGCAACACACCTGAGCGATCGTTATCTAGCTTCTGCAGACCTTGCTGATTATCTGATCATTTGAATCAGCTATGTTGCAGCAGGGAGAGATGGAAAACCTGCAGGACACTGGCCCTCGAGGAACAGGATTGGGGACCCCTGGTGTAAATGGAGAAAAAACATGGTGCCCTGGGCTGATGAGAACAGCGGAATACCTGTAATCCTGAATTCCTGGGCTGTGAAATTTACTGTAAAACAACGTTTGACAAGAAGAAACAGTGCAGCTGGGTACCTGGTGGAAATTCGGCTGAAAACGGCGTTGAAATTGTTACAGCTAAGAGAGAACAGAACAGCTGAGGCTGAAGCTCGGAGTTCTGCGGCATGCTGATGGCCCTCACGGTACGTGTGGATGAAATGGCAAATCTCTGGCAGGAGCTGTTTGACAAGCATTGTCTCATCCAGGCGTAGGGAGTCTTTGGATTGCTGGGAAAGGAGGAAATGTGAGCATGAATGTCATAATCTTAGAACTCACGTTTATTAAAACCAAAACACAGTTTTTGTATACCTGTGTTTCTCGAACAATAGCACATGTGCTATGAAGCTATTATAGTCAACTCGCCAACTTTTTTCTTTAGAAAAGTACTGTATTTTCACGACCATAAGGCGCACTATGAAGTTCAAAATATACCCCAAAAAAGACGGGGCGCCCTGTAATGCGACGCGCCTTGTGTATAGACTGAAACCCATCTACTATACACATGCCATTTTCTCGACCAACGGGCCTGATGCCCCTTAGAGCATTTCAGAGTGCATTTTAGCACACCCTGCTGGTTGAGGTCTGAGACCTCTATACGCAGAATTAACTGTGACAAATAAATTCTGTGAATCCGTTTTTTAGTGATGGTTTGAGACAGTCAGTCAGAACAGACCAGTATGTACTTGAGGGAGAAAGCTGGACAAAAGGGTAGCTGTTCACGATGCCGTAGTCTGTCTTATCATTCATGTTATTGCAAGCAAGAAACATCACAGGTTTAGACAACAGACTGCAAAAACAAAATAATAATAAAAAAATAAATTAATTAAAAAAAACACACACAGCCCAAAGCACGCTACTCAAATCTCTCTCAACAGCCATCTGATTGTCTGAGGCTGATTGGCGCCCCAGAATCCATTGCAGTAATCTTTTAGTGTTATTTTTATTTCTTTTTGGGATATGAATGGCATGAGAGATGCATGTTTTGTGTTAATTTTATTTCTTTGTTTCTTTGTTTGCTTGTATGCTGTTCAGTGATAGTTTTGGTTTGGATTTAAAACCGTGACTCTAAGGATTGTGGTGACTTGTGACATCCCCCCTTGTCATTGCTGATATTCTTTGTTGTCATGAGAGCTCTTACAGCATCTGCAGTGCTGCCATTGGCAAAGATGCGTAGTTCTCAATGAGAGTTTGCATGCGTGAGCTAGCACGCGCCTCGTAGTGTGGCGTGCCCAGTGTATGTGTTAAATACAGTAATAGCACCCACAACTGAAGGTGCACCCTTTGATACGACGCATCTTTTGGCCGTGAAAATACAGTACTTTACCTTAAATTTATTCATATGATTTCAGTGCCGTCTACATTTTAAAATTGATTGGCGAAACATGGTTATTTAGTTATTTATTAGTGTTTATAGGTAGTTTCACAGAATTAGTGCAACTCTGCATAGAGTATAGATTTGGTTCAATTGAAAATACCGTATTTTTCTGACTACAAGTCACTCCGGAGTATAAGTTGAACACGCCGAAAATGCATAATGGAGGTAGAAAATAAAAAATAAACATAAGTCGCTCTGAAGTGAGGGTCGCATTTTTTATGGGTAATTTGGTGTACAAAATACTAGATCCAAAATAGACATTTCATCTTCGAAGGCAAATTATAACCTAAATAAAGAATGAAGAGCAGGCTGAATTGGTGTCAGATATGCTAACAGAATAAAGGCTATTTAGCTACATGAAAAATAAACGTGAACAGAAAAGGAGTCCAGTGTTCATGTTAATGTTTTTGGGATACCACTATCCGATCTCTGAGAGATAGGCAGTTACATTGCATGAAATGGAAGCACCAAAAAGGTCTTCCCGTAAAGTCCTTTATGTTCATCGCCTTGGCATTTAGCTGAGCGTGGAGACAGCGTAACTGCACCGTTGACAAGACTCACCCACAGCACATAGTTTAAGCAGCCATTGGCGAACTCGTTCCTCTAACTGTGGTCATCTAAGCGTTCAGTTTTTTTAATTTTCTCCTCTTCATCGCCTTAAAAGTAGTAGTCCCTAACAAGTTTCTCATTCACTCTTAACTTTGTCTCTGCTACTGCTAGAGGCGCGGTTTTCAGCAGCAAATTTCACTACTTGCAGCTTTGTAGTCTGCAGAATAAGGCAGAATAATAATAGAATAATAGCAGAATAATAATATTGTAGCAAAACCATTTACAAATGTGCATTTCAATCCACAAGTGTGTAAAAAGAATCCGTATCTGTAACCACAGTTACAAATGTGTAACACAAATCTGCAAATGCGTGACTGAAGTCACAAATGTGTACCAAGAATCTACAAATACGCGATTCAAGTCACAAATTTAACATGTTGTGAACCCCTAAAGTTGTTTAATAAACGTGCTTGAATGCATTTAAACTAAGTCAAGCTTTGGAGTTTTTATTTTTCAAAATTTTGACACAATTTTACCTCTATTTTCCGAATGAATATCGCCTTCAAATATCGGTTATTCCCCCCCCCCTGTGATTTCTAATAATCTGTATCGGCCCAAAAAAAAAGCATATTACTCTATTACGAATATATACAATAATAATAGTGTTTGACAAGAACACTGAAACACATTGACAATTTCATGTGCTAATGGAAGCAGTAAGACACAAATGCAATACTTTCCATATTTAGAAAAGGGTTTTGTGGTTTGCCAGTAGAAGAGACAAACAAACCACTTACTTAGGTACAGAAACTAAACTGATCACTACGATTATTGAAGGGTAACCATGATTTTTCCTTTTTTTTTTTTTTTGTGGGTTTTTTTTTGTAAAAACTCGCCCTGAGGACCTGGAAACTGAATGTATAGATGTACGGGGAGGTGTGGCAAGACGCGTCTGCATTCAGAATCATTTTACGTTCAATTACTATATGAAAACACATTACACATGTCATGAAAAATTCTGACTTTGATACGATACCTGCATAAAGTACCTCAATACCGGTACTGAAACGAAAACTTAAAACATTTGTAAAAAGTAGTGGAATAACAGCTGACAGCTCAACAAGTTCAAATTACCTTTATTTGTATTACTTCAAAAATTACTAGAAAGAGAGAAGTTGAGAGAAGGTACTCACCCCAGCCAGGCACTTCTCCAATGTATCCAGGATGATGAGCTGTGAGAGGTAGAGGTTTTTCTCTGATGCTTCTCCAAATATTCGCTATGGCATAAAGACAAACAGTCAATAATTACAAAGGGGCACTACAAAGGCACTGAAAATCTTGAATAAAATGGGTGTTCCATTAGTCATTGCGGTCCATTCGTCACTACTACAATGAAAACCTAGAAACCTAGAAACGATAGTGTCTGATTTTTCTATTAATTTCAGAGTTTCCAGAGTCCAGCAATCAGATAAAACCGTATATTTAGCATTTTCATGGTTGACAAGTAGGAACGTGTTTGTGCAAGGCAACCATATTGCATTATATTAAAGGTCTGCAATTAAAATAGTGCCATTTTGGGATAATGAGGGCAGACCCAAAAGATTTTTTTAAATAAGCAGGGTTCTAAATCAGCTGCGGCCTAGTGGCCTGGGACGCCTACGTGCCAGTCTAAGTTCACCAACGCACGCACCAATTTCACAAATTAATACAATGAAACAAAGAAATTCCTGCCATTTCAATATTAAATAAATAAATAAATATTCAAAATATTTTTTTTTTGCATGTTTTATTCTTTAGCTTTCGACTCAAAATGAGACTGTCGCTGTTCGGCTGTTCTTCTGTTGTTTATGTCTTTTGATTCGTGTTCAAATTTCCTGCTAATTTATATTTCACCCTATGGAAAGCGATTTGTTACAGCTCCAGCTGTTTTGAAATGTGCTATGGAAATAAGGTAGTACAGTATTCTATAGTGCGTGTGTCATTAACTGTAAATAAAGTTGTACAGTATTGTATGTACGTCATTAAATGTAAATAAAGTATTGTAATATAGTATTGTATTATATATGTGTGTCATATTAAATCACCCCACCCCCAAAATACTGGCTTCAACAAGATAAGCAGCCCAAAAATTTTGAACTATTGAGTAAGATTTTACAAACAGCCAAGACATGCAAAAAAAAGTAACTACACAAAAGTAAGATTTTGTTTTTTTAAAGACTTAAACAATAAAGTATAAAGATGCAAAATGTGAAGTAATCATTGAAACTCTTTTATGTCCTGAACATTTGGGGTGTAACAAAATCTATTTTATGTGACTGTCCAATGATTTATCTATCTCAATAGGCACTGGACTGGTGTCCATCGATGGTGGCCACACATTGACACATCATTTTTTATAAATTATTAATCAATTGAAGCGATATAGTTCATGAAATAATTAATAATCAGCCGTCACAATGCGTTGTTGCCTTATTTATTCAAAAACTTGATCAGATATCTCCTTCAGCTCAAAGAATTATTGATTGCAGAGTGTCTTGCTGCCAGACCATGTAGACCAGCTGATTAAAAATAATAAGCATGTTTATGTTACAGTACAGTACAGTATGTACAGCGGTTCTTAAAATATAACAATCACAGCAGCAAGTTAATTTAATGTGAGAATATACATTGAATGCTTATTATATAAACTGTATTTGTTTTGTTCCACAAAAAGAGATGGTTGAATATTGTTAATGCATATGAAGCACATATCAAAAGGGGTCGTTTACATTGTTTTAATGCATAAAAAGTACAATTTTATTCAGATGATGAAATAAGTTTGTGAATTAGCTATGAGAATTAGATAGGTCTCGGGTTGAGTCCGGTCCTCGGGCGCCTCTATCCAGCCTGTTTTAGATGTTGTCATGTACTTCTATTGAACAAACAAACGTAGGACAACTGTGAGCTCGTCGGTGGCTTTTAATTTTCCCTGCTTACACATCACCCACAAAGCCACAGCACAGGCGCAATATATCCTGTAAAGTTGGTGACCAAAGAACGAAT
>NC_142397.1:21555833-21650833 GCF_059441095.1 Idiotropiscis lumnitzeri | reverse complement strand
GCAGGACTGTGCATGGGAGTGTTTTACTGTATATTTTATACTAATGCTAATGAACAAATCACTCACAGTATTATTGACTTAACAGTGACTTTTGCAAAAACTTGCACACACGTATTTTTAAATAAATGCAGTACCCTATTTGAGTGCTGATGGTTATTTTCAAGTGAAGATATTCTCATAGAAATAAACAATTTCAAATATCACTCACCATAGCTCCACTTCCCACCAGCCATAACCGTTCCTCCCACAAGTATTAATGACTATTTTGACAGTAACAATTTTCCCCGATATTTCTAACTTGTCTTCTTACCAGCACATTTGACATAACACCTCCAGTTCATAGTGCATGCATAGTCTGCTAAGCGACGCATTAGCTTTACGTGTTTACATTTCCTCTTGCTGTTTGTGCCAAAAAAAAGCATCGCTTGTGAGTAGAATTTGCCTTTCTTTTTCATGTGACACTTGCGTTTGTGTGGCGCATTTGATGATATAAACATGTTTAGTTTATTGCATGCATTTATAGTAAGCTATAAACTACATTTTACATTGGTTACAAGTTAGGGCTGCACGATAAATCGAAATCTAATCGACATCGAGGTGTGACGTAGTGCGATCATGTAATCGCAAGACAGTGAGGTTGGTATTTTTTTTCCTCTCTCCTCCAACCTTTGGCGTTTGAGTGGTAGATGAATTAGCCAACCAGAAATGTCGATACTTGGGTCTGAATGGCGCTGGCCAATCAGTGTTGTTGGCTAACACGCGTTTGTCTGCGGTCCGGTGCCTCCAGGCAGCGCAGTTCGACAATAACACACTACGTGTGCACCTCTGTTTTTTTCTGTGATTGCCTTGTCCCGAATGGAAGTAACTTCTGCCACCGTAGATGAGGAGAGGGAGATGCTCGTACTTTAGACGAGCGGGACGTCTATTACTTGGACGTACGGCAGATTTGACAAAAATAAACCTCATCAATAAAATTTAATAAAAAGCATCAGATCAAGAGGCCACACGACCAATCTATTTCAACGTTTAAAACACCACCACCAATTTGAGTATGAAGCCTGTCAAACAGATTTGAAAGAAACAGATTTAGGGGAGGCAACAACTATAATAATAATAATGCCTTTATTAGTCCCACAATGGGGAAATTCGAGATTCAAACCCAGGCCTCCTGGGGAGACTGGGTCCTGAACGCGGCGCCTTAGACCACTCGGCCATCCTGGCAGCCACGAGATTCGAACCCAGGCCTCCTGGGGAGACTGGGTCCTGAACGCGGCGCCTTAGACCACTCGGCCATCCTGGCAGCCACGAGATTCGAACCCAGGCCTCCTGGGGAGACTGGGTCCGGAACGCGGCGCCTTAGACCACTCGGCCATCCTGGCAGCCATTCACGTGCTAAGCGAAGATCGCTAACAGGAGCATTCACGTTTTGAAAAAAAATTGGTATCTGAAAACTATCTAAGTATTTGTGCGCACCGGTGACAAGCTCCCTCTCAGAGCAACTTTTCAGCACTAATGGCAACGTTGTAACTTGTGATCCTGCACGTCTGATAGAAGCAATGGTGAATATGCTGCTTTTTCTAGCCCCCCAAAAAACTAATACAATACAATCGCCAGAAGAGAGCGCCTCGTACTTTTCCTCAAATGGTGACATTAGTGATTTGTACTATAATTTTGATCAAATTCTGTGTCTGAAACTAAATGGACTCTCAATCGTAGTTTTGCGAGCATTGTGACAAGCTTGTGTGTGACGTCTGGGTGTGTCTGCGCATGGGTGAGGAAGAGTGCAGTGGAGGAGATGAGCGGATATGCTGCCGTGGCAAGCGAGGAAATGTCAGACAAGTGTAAAGGAAAAGTTGGAGAGTATAAAATAAAGCAAGTCAAAGCAGAAACGGATAACAGTAGCATTTTAATGCATTGTAACGTGTAAAATACAATAACGGCAAATCGAATCGTAATCGCAATACTGGTCTAAAAAAATCGCAATTAGTTTTTTTTTTTCAAAATCGTGCAGCCCTATTTATAAGTTATGCACAGCTCTTTATATTATCATTTGTGTATGCTTATGTTATTTGAATAACGTGCAAAAGTTGTGCTAGGGCTGGGCGATAAACCGAAAATTTACCGTTACAGAAATTTAATACAATGACCGACATCATTTTGCCCATGTCGGTAAATTCTGTGTTTAAAAAAAAAAAGAAGTCTTTTCTGGCTGCGGCTATGTTCATACTCCTTCAAGACGGCTACAGTGGCTGTAGTCACGTGACTCCACTCAGTTGAACAAAAAAAGAAAACAAGACGACGCGGTCGTAGCTGGCGATTCAAATCAAGAAGCGGCTGACTCGGCTGATGATGAGGTAACGTTAGTTGAAATTGTTCCTGTCGCGCTTGTCCCGAAAAGAACTTTGACATCTGTCGTTTGGAAATGTTTTGGATTCCATAAAGACGATGCAAAAGAACACGAACTGCAAAGTGCGTCGTAAGCACCCAAAACAGCGCGTCCAACCTTTTCTTTTTCACCACCCACAAGACAACCATGCTGTGCTGAATGTTCAAAGTGAGAAGCAAGGTTCCACCAGTGACAACAGCCCATAACGGAGGCAACACCATACGAGAGAACATCGAAGAGGTGGACGCGATAGCCTAGCACATAGCTAAAGAAAGAGCTCCTCTAGGAACAGTGGAGCGTGCAGGATTTAAACGCCTCATGAAAGTAGCCGGCAAGAGGTACGAAAATATTTGTTGCAAACCGTACTTCCCAATATGGACAACATCGGGAAGGGAGTTTAGACATGTCAAGCATTTTGCATCCACATTCGACTTGTGGTCAAGTCGCAACATGGATCCCTGTTTGAGCCTGGCTGTGCATTACATAAACGACAAGTGGCGACTGCGCACCAGATTACTCGAGACGGCACATTTTCCCGATGATGCACACTTGTTTATTTGCATTGACTTTTTCCCCATTTTATTTAGCATTTTATTTGCCAACCACACTAGCTCCTTTGCACATGACATTATTTATATTGTTTACAAGAAACCTTCACACAAATCTAGGCCTTTGCACATGGCATTACAGCACAAGATTTTGCGAGAGGTACTCCTTTTCTCCTGTTCTTTGTGACATTGTTCAAGTCATGCAAAGCAAGCTATTTGGAATGTTTATACGAATGATTTTTGTACTTTTATTTTTCATTGAAAGTAAGTTGGTCAATAAAAAACAGTTAATATGCATTTCCTGCATTTATTTTGATTTTGGTCCACGGGCGGAAATTTATCGTGCATTTATTGTTAAAGGTAAAATTGCTTAATTTTTCGCGATCTTGATTTTAGGTCATATCGCCCAGCCCTAAGTTGTGCTATATGTTTTTGTATCATTTCAGTTTTACAAAAGTTATATTCAAGAGATTGAAGACAACAGTAAAACAATTCAACTTGACTCAGCCTCTGGATTTCTCTTGAAGATTGATCACTATCTGTCAATTTGTGTTCAGACACACGCTGAGGACAGAAGGGGCACTCTGTAGTTCAGAAAATACGCTAAATAAATCTTGATTTTTCATTAGCAAAGTAGTTGCCACGTTAAATGACACTGTTTTAACAGTCTGTTTAGGGACCTTTATGTGCATTCACAGTACAAAATCGTTCTGTACATGCAGTAAACAACTAATTTTTTTCAACATAGAAAACTGCGGCTTACACCCTGGTGTGGCTTGTATGGTGTTTTGTTGTTTGTTTTTTTTTTGCCCCATTAAATATTTGGTGTAGCTTTTATACAGCTGTGGCTAACAGTCCGGAAAATACGGTACTTGAGCTGCATTAGCACCTGTAACTCACTAGATTCAACTTTCAGGTCCCAGGTATTCACATAGGGTTAAAGGGACACTTGGACGGGCTGAACATACTTTTTTAGGATGGCCTTGGAGCTAGGAGCTTGGCTTGTTTTCTTTTCTCCATCTCAGCCTGTCCAGGTCATAGAGGTGAGGCGGGCATTGTAATATGGCTTAGTTTGTCACCTAGTGTCTGAAATAATGACCAATCGCCACCAAACTCCATATGCACATTACTACTGTTTTCCACTTCAACCTCTGAAAAGACAAAAGCGATCTTAATTTAGCAACGCTAAAGTTTTGTTAGGCCTCAGGATGTAGCCAGGCATAGATGCTTCCCCCCGTGGCTAACGGTAGTCGCTGCAGTGGTGTTGAAAATAACACCACTGTTTAAGGGTGCAAGTAGCTTTCGGCCACTAAAGCAACGCAGTTGACAGAAGAAAATCAGCTTCTTCTCGTCCAGACATGGAGCTCCGTGTCATGGACGTCTGCTGTCACTCATGCAGTGGTAGAGCCTGAGTGAAATTTCAAAGTTGGCCTTTGAAACCCTTAGTGAGGATATATACGCCGCAAAAAATGGATAGATAGGTGAACAGACTTCACTGCTGGAGCTATGGAAGGCCGGCTCTACAGCCAAGCGTGGCCCCGTTTGAGGGGTCATTTGCGGCCTTGGAGAAAAAAAAGTAGGTCAAACCAACACAGATTAAAATTTAATATATAACGACCCGCAAACAATTGAGTTTATGAAATGCTTCCAGGAACGCATCGTGTTTGCGTATCTCTTGACTTATTAAAGAAAACAGACGAGACATGACGGAAACTGCTCATTTCCTCATTCACTTTGAAGTCAGCCAGGGAAAGAGGTTAATTGTTGAGTAATATTTTCAGAGGTTTAAGAAAAAATGTCCACATTAACTTTGGGACCGATAGATCCTCTTATTGTATTTTTTGTTATGTCTAAAAAAAAAATATATATATATATATATATATATATATATAAATAAAATAATAACAGTGCTCAGCATACCAATTGTTACCAAATCAACACACAACCCATTTTTTAAAAATATTTTCTAGCACTGAAAATTTGTTTATTTTAATGACCTAGATGTGTTATGTTTTATTGTTGGGTGTTCCCTAGGGATGTAACGATTCACTCAAGACCCGATTCAATTCGATTTTCAGTTCCCAATTTTGATTCTATATTTTATTTATTCATTTTTTTAAGTTGCTGCCACGCTTGTCTCTCTGCGCTCGTGTGATGCAGCAGCGATCCACAAACGAAACACGTATTTATGTTTAGCGCACGCGTTTAAATGTTTCGTGCATTTTGAATGGAACCAAAAACTATACACAATGCCGAGTTGCACTATTATTATGAAACTGCCTAGTTTGTAAAAGTTGTAAAAGAAATACTTACAAACATATTTCACGTTTCTCGAGCACCAAAACATTTTTTTAATATAAAAGGGACTGAAATCATGTGAATAAAAATGAGAAAAGGCACCTTGCTAAAGAAAACTAAAATCATCACTTGAATTGATTTTTTATTTTGTTTTTATTTAACCTGAATACAAAACGTTTGGTTTTGCTTATCTAGTATGCATAATATCATCTGCACAAAAAATAAGAGAAACAGAGAGAGAGAGAGCTATAGAGAGAAATCACAAGCGTGATGCATATCACGAAACTCTGAAATAACATTGCGCAGCAAAAAACAATTGTAAACCCATTTTTTTCCAATATCCAATATTTTTAGCACTGCAAATTAGTATATTCTAAAGACCAAGGAATGTTATGTTTTATTGTCGGGTGTTGCCACCAATGGCTTGTCGCAAACGCATCATGTAGTACTTTGAGTGGTGAAAATTCCGACTTTAAAAACGCAATATGCGATGCTTGGTCGCAAGTGAGCACTTGTGCTTTAACTGTTTCGAAGTCAATAACGCCTAAATAAAAACTATGTTTTGAATCGATATTAAATTGATTTTCTATGACTCTTTACATCCCTAGTGTTGCTGTTAATGGCTTCTAGCAAATGCGTCATGTTGTACTTGGTCGCAAGTCAGCACTTGTGCTCTTGCTATTTTGATGTCAATGACGCGTATATAAAAACAGTTTTGGTTATATTGCACGCGAGTTCGCTGACAAACGCCACCACATTATGTTAGCGTACGACAACCGGACATTGCGTGCGACATTCCATCAGACCCACACGGTAGCCTGTACGTGCTAACTACAGTTAGCTTTTAGACACGACAGTCCTTGCCATAAATTAAATCAGGCATCAGCCACAACATGTTTACTTTATAAATGCTCGTTTATCACCGCAGGGTTGTTATGAAAGGCAAATTTACAACATATTACATAACTGTGCCTATGCAGCTTATTCACAGGACAGATATGAGAGAACGGCTTTGGTTAACATGGCGTTGCGAATTCCATCCATCCATCCACCCATCCATTTTCAATACCGCTGCTCCTCACTAGGGTCACGGGGGGTGCTGGAGCCTATCCCAGCTATCTTCGAGCAGTAGGCGGGGGACACCCTGAACTGGTTGCCAGCCAATCGCAGGGCACAGAGAGACGAACAACCATCCGCGCTCACACTCATACGTAGGGGTAATTTAGAGTGTTAAATCGACCTACCATGCATGTTTTTGGAATGTGGGAGGAAACCAAAGTACCCGGAGGAAATATATATATATATATATATAAAAATGGATATTCGGCCTTGTGTTTTGCACACCAAAGACTGTTTTGGCTGACACAATTGGGTACCATTTCACTTGACACTAGGCTATGAAACAAACACTCTGACAAACTTTCGGGACACAATGATATAAAAAAACACAAGTAAATTGTATGGAGGGATTTAAATAATAATTACGGTAGCAATGACCAAGAAGTAGTAGTAACGCCAAAGCCATATTAGCCTAATAGCAGTAATCCGTCTAAACCCAACAACAATCCGTAATCAGTGACGGTTAATGCGGGACGCAAAGACTTCTTAAGTCTAAACACAGGAGATTTCTGTTTTAAATGACGGGCAATAACACAGAATTACTTGTCAGACATACATTATAATACCTTTTCATCTGTAATGCAAACCCACTCTGTCTAGTAGTACCTATTCTGTTGTGCCACAGTGGCTTACGTTACAACAAAGTTGTCAACCTCATTTTTGTCACGGGCCACATCGTATTTGTGGTCCGCCCCCCATAAAGACATTATAGCTTTGAACGCATATACACCGCCTTTATATTAACACATCCACAGAAAATTGATAGATCATTAATCAAGACGCCAGTAAAAAAAATAATAATTTGATCAACATATTTCAAATAGATTTTAAAAGGGGGGTTGGTAACACCTATGCTTGCAAGACCTCAATATTCCAAGAAAATGAAACAAAGTCTTAAAATTATAAAGTGGGGCAGATCTGCCCCCCTGGCCTTGAGTTTGATTCGTGTGCCCTTCAAGTTGCACGTGTAATTTGTGTAGAGAAAATACTGTTACCATACTACAAAGTTACAAGCCGAACGATACAATGAAATGATACAACCTTGCTACACAGAGGGATGGACAACATCGGCATTTACAAAGTAACAACACAAAATTGTGTTTGGGGCCAGCAAGACTAAGCTTACTGCATTTTATCATCGGTAGACTTCTGCTTGTATGAAAGAAGTGACAGGGCATCTTATTTGTTTACAACAGAGGTCGGCCTGCAGCTAACATTTGCTGACCAAGCTACGTGAAACGGGTTCAGCCCCTTTCCTAGTCTTTAGATTAATCTCGATGTCGCCAATGTGTTGACATCTCGCCCAGATAATAGTTTGGTTGTAGCTGATGACCGAGGAAGTCTTGTGGAGAAACTAAAAGAAATGACAGACATGACGATAGATGGTGGGGATGACGCTAGCTACAAATGCCTCACTGTTTTGCAGTCGCTTCAAGCTTTACACTACACATTCTGCCGTCAAACACTTCTTTATGCTAAATCCCTCCCAACGTTAGACCAATTGCGCAGTTGGGAAGCTCAATTAAGTACCCTGGCTTGTTCGATCATAGAAATCCATCTTACCTGCTCATCAAATCTAGTAATCACGGCCTGGACCCATTCCACTGGTTTGTGAGCCGCCATGGCCGGGCGGAAGACACCGCAGCGCTTGTGTTGCTAAATCCAAGCTTTGGGGATGCGTCTGTCCAACTCAAAAATACATGGAAAGCTGCCCTAAATCGATGGGAGCAGACCAAAGGGGCGAGTATTTTTCTATTTCTGTAGAATTCACCATGCCACCGCCATTAAAACACCACCGGAAGTCTTCTTCAGAGGAATTGATAGGAGGCGTTGGAGAACAAGCTCAAGCTCCTTTCAAAAAGAAAATACCACATCCATGCTGAGTCTTCAAAATAATAGACTCTACCGGGTGGCGAAACCAGTGGTTCTCGACCTGCTCTTCAGTGGCTCCAGTGCGCTTTAAAGTTCATCTTCTGATACTTTTGTTCGTCTTTAAATCTGTAAATGGCCTCGCCCCATCTCCCAGCTCCGAACTCCGAACTTCGAACTTCGAACTCCTCCACCCCTGCTCCTACGCACCTGCCCGTTGCCTCAGGTCTGCAGACCAAATACTGCTGGAGGTGCCGAGGACTAAGCGTAGGGGAGATCGAGCCTTTTCTGTTGTCGGTGTCCTTCGCCATGAAATAACCTTCCATCAGTGGTGGGCCTTCAAGGCAGTTGCGATAGCCAATCGGATCATGAATTGATCACAGTAAGGCCTTCTCCGCTGGATTTACGCTGAAGGTGATGAACGCGGCTTGTGATTGGTTACTCGTGAGGGGGCTGCGCTATGGGGAATCATTACACCTGGAAGTCGTAACTGGCGACCTTTCGAAAATGAAAAATGTTCTTGCTTTTTTTTTTTAAACCACAATGGCCGAAGGAGGGGAAACGTGTGGATTTTATGGAGGATACACTTGCGAGGCCATTTTCAAGAAGGACCTTTCAAGAGAAGCTAGGTCGTCCAACACTCAATACTGTCTAAGTGTCTTTCTGTATATTATTTCTCCAGCTGTAGAGTCACAAATCACGGAAGTGTATCGCATTCACTTAAGAAAATAAATCTTGTTTTTTTTCTTCTCTATTTTATGGAGTATTTTTTTCTTTTTTTCTGAGTATTTCGTTTTCTGTTTTTCTGAGTATTTTTTTTGTTTGTCGGACTAATTTTTTCTCAGTTTTTTTCCTAACCCTAACATGCATTGTGTTTTGTGCTTTTTAACTGTATACTTTACTCATAATATACGTTTTTATCGTTTTATGGAGCATGCCAAGCGACACAATTTCAATAATGTGCTCTTGTCACGTCGGGCATTGCTCATCCTTCGCTAGGCGCAATTTGAACGAGTCATTCGTCATATCGTTGTTTGTATGCACTCTCCTGTATGCAGAGGGAGCCGTACGCCGTAACAATATGTATACAGCGAGCCCCCGGTTATCGCGGTTAATGGGGACCGAGACCACCCGCGAAAACTGAAATTCCGCGAAGTAGCGTCGCACCTTCAAAAATAAAAATAAAAAAAAAACACCGTGTATATATATACTTCGCACCTATATATATATATATATACTGGTAGAGAGAGAGAGAGTGAAATTCATGTTATAACAAAAAAACAAATTATTATTAAAACTTATTATTTTTTTATTCCCCAGCCATTATTTTTGTATTTATTCAATTACTTCTTTTTGTATTTATTTAATTACTACGACTTTTACCTGCTGGTACGCCGTCCGGTGTGCCCTGTGAATGTTATGATCCTCCAGCAGAACTGGAGGATTGAACAGGACTCTCCAAACGCAGACCCGGGAAAAAAGGTGGTGATACAAAGATATTTATTATAATCACAATATAGTCAGTGTAATCAGCGCGTCTCGCAGCAGCTGACGGCATGGCGCGAGACGATCGCTGGAGGAACGCCCACACAGCTGAAAAAACAAAAACACACGCGGCATGACAGGCACGGATCATGACAGTGAAATGAAAGGTGGCATTCTTCATTTATTTATTTATTCATTCATAACTGACAGCCTCGCGCTCCGCCGGTGCCCGGGCGGAAGGTGCTCCGATTCGGCTTAACTACCACGCACGCCGGCCGGTCTCCTTCGGAGCTCACGCACGGTCCCGAACGAAGCGCAATGTTGCCGCGCGAGTGCCCGGGCGGAAGTTGTTTCTCTTCGGCTTAACTGCCACGCACGCCGGCCGCAGCTCAGGTACGGTCCGAACCGCGCGAAACGTCGCCCCGGATCGTGCCGGGGGGAACGTGCTCTTCTCCGTCCACTCTCTTCTTCGCCCGCCCACGCTCTTCTTCGGCGCACGCCGGCCGTCTAACCGCTCCAGCGCCCCGCCGTGCCGCTCGGCGAAACTACAATGCCCCCGAATATTTTTTAGACCCGCGAAGCACTGAACCCGCGAAAGGTGAACCGCGAAGTAGCGGGGGTTCACTGTATATGCTAAGTATATGCTCACATTGTGCTTGTGTAGGTTTAAGAAGGCATTAATTATTACGTTAAATTATATGATGATTGCTTGTTTTTACAAGCATACACCAAGTGTGACTATAGAAGCACAAGATGAGAATAGTTTTATATTGTTTTGTACGGGCATGTATTTTAAGTGTGTAAACAAATAGAACTTTGAGTGAGAATGTTGCAAAGCCCTTAACTGGATGTTTTTACTGTTTACTATTTGATAATTAATAGCAACAATGATAATAATACTCGTAAAAGCCGACTCTGACCTGTTGACTTCAGTCTTTTGTACTATGAGTATATTATGAATAACCCGCGAAGCCTTTCATCACAAAAGGACACAACCCAAATAATTTTTGTTGGTAATTTGTGTGAGCACATAAAAATGTTTAATGGCAGGTTGACTTTCAAATCATTATTTATATCGATTCTGCCTTTTCCCTACATTGTTGTAGTGCCAACATTCAAATGGCTACATCCGCAAGACCTGGCATTCCACACGATGATGATCTGAGGGTATTTCTACGCAACCGTGGGGTTCCTGAGGACAGCATTCGGAAAATGCAGCAGGATCATGTAAGTTACAGGACATTTCTTCCTGCAAAGCTACATGTAATATTTTTTTCTCCAGCTATATTTTTATATTTAACAAAATTCCAATCCATTTTCATTTATCTATACAGTTAGATAATCATGCGACTTTAGAGGTTCAAAGATTATTTGTCAGTTGCACGTTCCATCAATTGCACGTTCCAACAATGCAGCCAAATATGGAACCAACTATACAAATAAATGCTCAATATACTATTTGCCAGTCTATAAATGTGATACAAATTAATCATTTTTGATAACTTAGGGGCGGCACGGTGGTCGACTGGTTAGGATGCCCCCCTCACAGTTCAGAGGTTGTAGGTTCGATTACAGCGTTCTTCGTGTGTGGCGTTTGTATGTTCTCCCCATGTCTGCGTGGGTTTCCTCCCACATTCCAAAAATATACACGCTAGAAAACAGGCCCCGAAAGATTTGGAAATTTGAAATAGATTTCTGAATAAGTAAAGGCCAATGATTCTAATGTTCTAAACACAATAAACTAGTTATACCTCAAGTTGAATTTGATTCTGTTGAAAATTTAAAAAAAAAATGTGTATTGAAAGTCACCTTGTACTAGCATAAACTTAGCTGTCAATTTAAATGTCACGTTTTATTGGCACACCACATTATTGCCAGCTTCAGAATCTATTATGGTATATTGTCTTACACTGTCCATTATGTAATCAGCATTATACATTTATGATTAATTGTTTTGCACAAAAGTAAATTGTCTTGGAGGTAAAATAGTTTAAGTTCATTCATAATGTATTCTTTTTGTTTTTATTGGAGATTGACAGCTCACTAATTGGAGAAATGGATGATGCTGCTTTGCCTTCTTACAGCCTATGGGGACGGGATGGCCACCAGGCGTTTCTCGATGGAAACAGAGAAGAGGTGGAGATGATGCTAAAAAAAAAGTTCCCTACTCAAAAAACTTGCTCAAAAAATGGGCACAATTAGCAACAAAGTCTGTGATCAAGGTTTTGAGGGGGGAATACAGTGCAACCCCCAAATGAGCATCTAACAAAACAATAAGAGAGCCTGGAAGACAACCAGAAAAATAAAATTAGGGTGGATACATGACAACAGCGCCTTTTGCCCGAAGTCAGCTGGGATAGGCTCCAGCACCCTCCCGCGACCCTGTACAGGATAAGCGGTGTGGATAATGACATGAAGGCGGCACGGTGGCCGACTGGTTAGCACGATGGCCTCACAGTGAGAGACAGCATCGGGTGTGGGTTCGATCCCGGCTCCGGCCATCCTGTGTGGAGTTTGCATGTTCTCCCCGTGCTTGCGTGGGTTTCTCCGGGTACTCCTCCCACATTCCAAAAACATGCATGGCAGGCCGATTGAACACTCTAAATTGCCCCTAGGTATGAGTGTGAGCGCGGATGGTTGTTCGTCTCTGTGTGCCCTGCAATTGGCTGGCAACCATTTCAGGGTGTCCCCCGCCTCCTGCCCGAAGATAGCTGGGATAGGCTCCAGCACCCCCCGCGACCCTAGTGAGGAGAAGCGGTATAGAAGATGGATGGATGGAAGGACATGACAACAGACAAGTCAGAAAACGCGGCAGTGGAGGAACCAGAGTTCTTGATATTAACAAGAATGCTGCTAAGATTGAGATTCTGTCACAAGCTAAACAACTGTTTTTCCCTCATGAGAAGTCAACAATGGGAAAGTGGAAAGAGTTCAGTCATGACATAGTTGACTTTCAGGAAGGATAAGTTGATGACGATGTTAGTGTGTGGCACTATTATGACACACTTAAACTTGGGTTGTTAAGGTTTTATTTGTTCACAAAAACCCTAACTGGTGATGATGACTCAAGAGGAAGGAGTTGATGTGCCCACAGCAGAGCGACATGAAACCCCAGCAGATTCTGGCCAAGCGAAGCACACAACGAAAAAGATGGAGCAGCTGACACAGAAGAGACATGACAGTGAAAATCCCATACACATAGAAACAGTTGAAGATGAAGAGCTGAGCACTGCCACATTTTTACCCGTTGTCTCTACTGCAGCTGTTCAGATAATTGATCTTATAGCTTTGTGTAATACCTCAGAAGTAATTTTTGGTCCTTTTTTTTGGTCCATTTTTTGGTGATCGTGATAATACACTCATACATGAGCCAAAACATGCAATAGAAGACGAACAAATGAACATGCCCACCTACACCTCAACTCCTACTCTTGCTGTGACAGATTCTAGTAGACCACAAAGTCCTGCCTACGAACTTTTACATGTGAATGTGAAACTTCACAGTAGAAGAACTGATTGTCCAATTTAAAGATGAAGCAATAATGACCGACTCTGTGAAATACAGCTTCATTGATGAAATGCGAGCAGATGCTGACGGTTTGTCCAGGGATGTATACGCTGCCTTCTGGACAGAATTTCTTGATTGTGCAGCTGAAGGCGCAGATGTGAGGGTGCCATCACTCGCCCCAAAATGGCAAGAGGAGGAATGGAGATCTGTTGGCAGGATGTTGTATGATGACATTAAACCAACGACATGGAATGTGATTATGATGATAACGGCTTCTCCAGCTACAGCAGCAGCGAACCAATGTTTGCATCAATACATAAGAGAATTGGATGAAATTTGTCTCTGAAAGCTGATGAGATTTACGACGGGATCTGATGTTATTTGTGTTAAAGAAATTCACGTCAGTTTCACTTCCTTGGATGGGTTTGCAAGGCTGCCAATTGCCCATACTTGTGGCCCAACAGTGGAGCTTCCATCAACCTATAGCAGCTATCCTGAGCTTCAATCTGAAATGGAGGCTATATTGTCCAGCAACTCTCTTGCAATGGACATTGCATAAGAATTGTTATGTGAATGATGTTCACACAATTTGCTCTTCCCCAGCCAAGTCAGGAATTTATGTTTAAATTTGGGATGGAGCATGTAGGGAAAATAATTGATTAGTTAAGAAGTCATGTGATTAATATAGAACATGACATCTACATTTTAATATATACATAAGAATATTTGATCTGAGAGATGAGATGAACATCAAATGTGAATATTTACCCAACTTTATTATATTTTATTGGCTACAAATTACACTTGAGAGTAACACAAATCTGTAAGATATATGTCCTTAGTGCTATCCTCCTGACTACCAGTAGAGGACATTTCTAAACCTAAATATCTCCCACCCAGTGCATCCCATTGCATTTTTGTGCTCTGTAGAGGAAATTCAGAGCTTTCCAATGATACCAAATTTGTAGGGGTGGGGGTTTGTTACCTTGACTTCACCGTAGACGGAAATGGCTTCCCTCAGTGCAAGCACTTTTTATGGGAAGAGGAAAAGTAAGTGTTTAATACTTTTTATCAAAGACATTTTGCCTTGAAATGCTGTTGGCATCTTATTTATAAGACTCTTGTGAACATGTTAAAGTGTTGTTTGAGTTATTTTAAGTGTATTTGAGCCAGTATTAAAATGTTTTAAACATGTCCTTTGTCGTGGACATTTGAAGTTATTTCGTCCATTTTGTTCTTTTTTTCCAAATGACAAGAAAGGGTCATTCAGGGAAGCAGAGGGGATTTTACTGCAGATTTTTGGGAAATTCTATTTACATGGGCTGTCTAGGATAGCCAAACATTCAAATTTATTGAGCCTCATGTACGAGAGTGAAAATTGTGGCGGAAACCATGACCAGAAATCGGTTTTACGAATTGAGAAACTCCATCAAGCTTGTCAACGACTTTGATGTTTTAGATGAAGAAAAAACAAGTGATCTCTTGTGGAGAATCAGGTCCCTCTTGAGCAAAGTAAGGCAAGGATGTCTGAGTCTGCCAAGAACAGGAAAATTGTGCAATGACGAGCAAGTAGTTCCTTTGACTGGTCGATAACCAGTGCACCAGTATGTACCGGGCAAACCAAACCCAACTGGACTGAAGGCATTTGTCTTGGCTGCACCAACTGGTCTAGTTTTGGATTTTGTGGTCTACCAAGGCAAGACAACTTTCACAGCTACAGGAGGATCGGGCTTCAGGGAACAAACTGTTCTTCAATTGAAAGAGTCTGTTCCCCAAGGCACCCACCTGTTCTTTGACTGGTACTTTACGACAATCAGCCTCCTTGACACCCTGATGACAAAAGGACTGACAGCGACTGGAACCCTCATGAATAACAGGGTTCCAAACAACTGCAAGATCATAGGCGATAAGCTCTTCAAATGAAAAGAAGAGGGTCATCAGAGATGGTGGTGAGACGACGCACACCTTAACTTGCTGTCATAAAATGGTTGGAAAACTAGAAAAGGGACAGTGCGTGCAGTTTTCCACTTTTTTGACCTGGCAATCACCAACTCATGCTTCAGTATAAGAGTGACTGCCAGTGTCTGGGGAAGAAACCCCAGAAGATCCTTGATGATCCTCAAATTGCTCCTTGGTGCAGAGTTAATTGCTCGAGCCCAAGTAGGATGTGCAAGGACGTGCAGCAAGTGATAGCGAAGATGGCTTCACTTCCCCACATCAAAAATGGAAACCACAGTCAAATGCAGCTCTGAGACACCATGAGGCTGTGCATCTTCCAGAGATGGTGGATGAAACACATGCATCAAGGTGTCGCCAATCTGGCTGCAACAGTAAAACATATGTTATGTGCTCCAAGTGCAAGATTTTCCTTTGTGTTTCCAAAAAAGGGAATTGCTTTTTGAAGTATCATATCAAATAAGCATGATAGAAGCAAAAGTGAAACAAAAGAAAGGAGATGATGGACTGTAATATTTATGTTAAACACTTTGTCAAGTAGACTTTTTGATGTTTTTGTTGGACTAACTGTTTCACAATGAAGTTCCGTTTTCCCCTGTATTGAGTTCCGATGTCCACTGTAGAAGACACATCATAGCTTCAAAACTAAAATAGAAAAGTTATTTTGCAGTATTCCAATTACTTCACATAGATTGGGAAATTTCAAAATAAATGTGATTGGAGAACATTTTTTTCCCCTGATAGTCAGGAGGCAATAATGAACAATAAATACATAAATATCAGAAGAGAAAAAAAAGGTTTCACTGCTCGATATTAACACATACTGTCTTATATTTGATATTAAGCATTCACACTCCATTGTGGACAGTATATAAATTGTTTAATTTATAATTTAGAATGATAGTCCTTTTTATAGAATGCTGTTTTTACAAGGCACTCAAGGTTTCACTTATTTACTGTTTACAATTAAATTCCCAGTCCACTAGATCTATCATTACTTGGAGGCTTGTATCCCGTCATTTGATCCAGGAGAGCAGTTTTAGTTCATACAGTCTGAGCTCGTATGAAAGTGTGTAAGAACAAATAAAGCTCAATGTCTTCCTCTGTAGATTTGGGTGATGAAAATTGTTTTCTGCCATGGCAAGGCAGCGAATGTTGAACACCATATTATTCCTTGGATACGGTCATCTCTGCAGGCATTCCTCTCTGCAGGCTTTTATCTTTTGTTGTGGTACCTCTTTTAGGTACTCTCTGACACCAAAGAGTTGGGGTAGTGTGTACATCATCACTGGGCGCCCACCTGGAGATACAGCATTTCTGCTTGGGCTGTCACGATCCGTGCCTCTTCGTTGCAGCAGAGTGGGCGTGGTCGGCGGCGCGTTGCCCGGAGACGCGGCGGCGAGCGGGACGCGCTCACGAGACTCACAGCTGCAACCGATCATCACCCTAATTGTGGACTATTTAAGCCTTCGACACGCACACTTGCGTGTCGGATTATTGACCTACTTGCTCTCGCCTTGTGCCTTGCTATAGTCTTTGCCAAACTTTGCTCCGTGTGTTGATCGTGTTTGTTGTTTCTTTGTTTATTTCTACAGCTACGTTTCGGCTCGCTTTGTGTTTCTCGATGATTGGATTCAACCTTACCCTTTGGAGGAAGGACATTCTCGTTTTCGGTTTTCTTGCGTTGCAAGCTCCTTTTGTTACTCGTTTTGCTTTTCCTGGGGGAAGATTGTTGCCCCAGCGTTTTTCGTTCACGTCTCCCGACGTCTGTAAGTATAGACCCACTATTGGCCCTGATAGCAACTCTCCTTGCCTATCGCCTGCCAATTGTTTTTTGCCGGCCACAATAAATATTGTTTCCACCATATTTTCCCTTGTCCGCGATTTAAGAATCCACCCACACCGCTTTCCAGCCCCGGCTGGGAAGTGGTCCTCACATGGGCGAATTCTTTGAGTGTTCCAGAGGTGAACAACTTCCTGTTGTTCTCTCTAAATATAAATTAAAAAAAAAAAATGTTGTCAAATTGGTTCACATGTTTTCTACCAATCATAGTACACAGTATGATGCAAATTAGCCAGTAAAGTACAAATCTGCTCCAACTTAACCAGCAATATTTGGCAAAACTGTATTTTAAAAACATGAAAACTCAGACAGCAACATTTTGTTGAATTTTCTTTAAGTAATTTGAATACAGTAAATTGCTGATAACAATTGGCAACAATACTTACCTCTATTATTTCAAGACATGTGAATATATATAATATATATATAATATATATATATATATATATATATATATACATACATACATACATACATACATACATACATACATACACACATACACATAGGTGTGTGTAGCGGCACAATGATCGACTGGTTAGCACGATGGCCTCACAGTGCAGAGGTCATGGGTTTGATTCCGGCTCTGGCCTTCCTGTGTGGAGTTTGCCTGTTCTTGTGCCTGCGTGGGTTTCCTCCGGGTACTCCGGTTTCCTCTCACATTACAAAAACATGCACGGCAGGTTGATAGGGCACTCTAAATTGCCCCTAGTTTTGAGTGAGAGTACGGATGGTTGTTTGTCTATGCACACCTTGCGATTGGCTGGCAACCAGTTCAGGGTGTACCCCGCCTACTGCCTGACGATTGGTGAGATAGGCTCCAACACCCCCACGTGTGAGGAGAAGCGGTGCAGATAATGGATGGATGGATATATATGTGTATGTATGTACCGTATTTTTACAGCCATAAGACGCAGATAATGGATGGATGGATATATATGTGTATGTATGTACCATATTTTTACAGCCATAAGACGCGCAGTATCAAAGGGTGCAGCACCAGTTGAGGGGACTATTTCTGTCATTGATGCCAAGACTGGGCGCGCATGCCAGCTCGCGCATGCTAGCTCACGAATGCTGTTACTCTTTCAATTAAGGATGGCTGCCAGTCGCAGTCCTTTAGACCAGGGGTCTCAAACTAAATTTAGCTGGGGGCCACTAGAGGCAGACTCTGGGTGAGGCTGGGCCGCATGAGGTTTTCCCCAAGAAAAAAAAAAAAAAAAAAATCTAATCTTCTCAAATGTCTTTATTTTTATTTTTTAACACAAAATAAGATTAAAAAATAAATAAGGAATTAATAAGAAAGTTAATCAGTAATAAATAATAATAATAATAATAATGAGTCAAATGTCTGTATTAACAGTTCTTTAATCTTCTTCTGAACATGAATTGTCCTGAACATGAGTGGAACATTCATCAATCAAACCCCGACTAAAACATCGAAAAGAAATTACAATCCTACCCTCGTTTTAAAGCTGAAGATGTGCCCAACAATAATCCGCGGTTCAATTTTATCCACTGTGACCAGGTAATCCTACATTTTATAATTAGTCCCGTCTCTGCTAGTGCTGATGCAAAGCTCCGTCAGACTGCACATCCTGTTCGCGCATGGGTCTCCTGTCAATCAAATCAAAATCTTGTCAAATAGCAGAGATCCTAAGCATAAACCATAGTTCTGGGATGAGTAGGCCTACAGTGTAATTAAAGCTTTATAACTACAGACTGGCACTCAAATTCGCGGGCCGCACGAACATTAAACTTTCATAATAAGGCGGGGGCCGCAAACTATCATCCCGCGGGCCGCAAATGGCCCGCGGGCCGCGAGTTTGAGACCTATGCTTTAGAGTTTAGAGTTTTGACCATTGAGGGATGTCATGGCAACAAGTCAGGGGAGGGATTTCACTGGTCACCACACTCAGAGTCACGGTTTTAAATCAAAACCAAAAATATATCTGAACAGCATACGAGCTAACAATGAAACGAAGACATAAAATTAACACAAAACATGCATCTCTCATGCCAGTCATATCCCCAAAAGAAATGAAAATAACACAAAAACGGCACTGATGCATTATGGGAACCTCAGCCTCAGCCAATCAGATGTCTGGTTAGAGAGATGTGAGAGAGAGGTGTGGTTTGGGCAGTATGTTTTTTTGTTTTTTTTTGCAATCTGTTGCCTAAACCTGTGAAGTTTCTTGATTGCAATAACATAAATGATAAGACAGACTACGATATTGTGGACAGCTGTCCCTTTGTCCAGCTTTTTCTTGCACCCTCACCTAAAAACATCTTCACATAATGTAATTGTCAAGTCAATTCAAAGCATTGCTATCTCAGACAATGCCCAGTAGGGTGTCCTAAAATGCACTCGGCAGTCCTCTGAAGCGGTCAGGTTCCATGGTCGGCACAGTCTATGTAAATCATCCCTGTAATAGGCGTGATGCACAGTCCATGTAATTCAGTCCCTGTTGCACAGTCCATGTATTATGTAATTCAGTCCCTGTAATAGGCGCATCGCACGACAAGGCGCCTCAATTGTTTTGGGAGAAATATGGGACATTAAAGTGTGCGGTATGTGTATGGTCCTTGAATTACACAATACTCAACCCAAACTGTTTTGATTTTTCGACATCCATGTCTCGTTTGTTTCTTGCTCCATAATAGCCCAATCCCGATACCCACACCTTTGCCTGTCCCGTCGAGGCTTTGAGTGTGTGGGATTGGGGTGCTCGATTATGAAAAAAAGATGAATCCCGATTATTTTAGTAATAAATTAAATCACAATTATTCAAACGAGATTATTTTTGTTTTGGTACAAAACGAAAAAAATATAGAAATGGAAACAATAGTAAGACAAATCAAATTAGTTTTATCTTAAAATTTAAAAAAGGTGCAAATTTGCGTATGGTTTCCTTTTGTAAACAGTGCATTTGAGTTTACTTGGTAAATATTTATAAATTGTCATTGAACTTTCTATAGAAAGCTGAAATTTTGAACTAATTTATACTCGCTATAGTATTAGAAATTGTAAAATATGTTCTATTTTGTAATGTAATGTAATAGTAGAAACTGTATATGATCATCGTTATTTACAATTCTGGCAATTTTGTAATCGTTGAGTGTAATAATCGTAATAGTAACTTAATTTTGATTTATTGTACAGCCCTTGTGTAGGGTGTCCCAATTCTCAAATGTGCTCTGTCCCCCTCATTTGGCACCCTTGTTCTGCGATTCGTCTGAGCCCGCATCTACAATCCCTCAACTAAAGTATATTTTCCACAATTCATTGCAGAATTGACCAGAATAGCGAGAGTGGCTTTGTTTGGTGGATTTCCTTTGCCTGTGCCAAAAAATGTTTTTTTCGAGAGTAAATATCAAATTATTACGTACTTTAATTTTTTACATAATTTCCATCGATGTTTTAAATTCGCCGATGTATTTTTAAAGTCACCAGTATATTTTGTCCTAGTGTATTTGCCATACTTGTGACTAGTGGTTAGTCAATGAGGCGTCATGAAATGTGTTGACACAATGACATTGTGTTGATACTGAGTCACTGACCACTGACATCTGCTGGCCTTAAAAAAAAAAAGCTGCAGGAAACCCACTTTGCAGATTGAACTGACTGATTTGATGACAAAGTGCATACAATATCATTCAAGTCTTTGCATTCATATTGTATTATTCCATATGTTTGAATAATGTGAACATGTATAATAATGTGATAATCTAAGTAAAAATTAAGTAAATCAGGATGCATGTGGGCTTTGTCTTTACAATAATTTTTATTCCAAAAATATAAGTTGTTCTAATGTTTTGAATTTCAGTCTATTTCCAGCACAGGGACTAGAGATGTCTGCAGCTGCCCAGCAGCTGCCACAGACTGGAGAAGGCCGCAGCTGCCGAGGTTCCGGCACAGGGTTTGAGAAGGCTGCAGCTACAGATGAGCCGGAACAGGGATTTGAGAAGGCCGCAGCTGTAGGGGAGCCGGAACAAGGACTAGAGACAGCTCCAGCTGCCGAGGAGCTGCCACAGACTTGAGAAGGCTGCAGCTGCCAAGGTTACTACACAGGAATTTGAGAAGGCCGCAGCTGCCGAGGAGCCAGACCAGCGTCTTGAGAAGGACGCAGCTGCAGAGGTTCCGGCACAGGGATTTGAGAAGGCTGCAGCTACAGATGAGCCGGAACAGGGATTTGAGAAGGCCGCAGCTGTAGGGGAGCCGGAACAAGGACTAGAGACAGCTCCAGCTGCAGAGGAGCCGGAACAGGGATTTGAGAAGGCCGCAGCTGTAGGGGAGCCGGAACAAGGACTAGAGACAGCTCCAGCTGCAGAGGAGCTGCCACAGACTTGAGAAGGCTGCAGCTGCCAAGGTTACTACACAGGAATTTGAGAAGGCCGCAGCTGCCGAGGAGCCAGACCAGCGTCTTGAGAAGGACGCAGCTGCAGAGGTTCCGGCACAGGGATTTGAGAAGGCCCTAGCTGCAGAGGAGCTGGAACGCAGACTTTTTTGATTTCCTTGTTCAGAAGCAGTTGAGGCAGGTGCGTTGGCTTTGTGAGTTGGCAATGAATACACCATGTTTGGCTATGAACATAAAGTGTGCTCGTTTTGGATCAGATCTGTTCTAAAAAAGAAAAGATTAACTTCATTTTAAAGAAAAGCAAAAACTCTAAAAAAATATATCTTAAAATATCTATTTCGGAATCAAGAAGAAGATGACAACAATCAACTGTCAACATTGACTATTGCATTTTTGCATTGAACTTAGTGGTTTTGCATTTAGTGAGATATTTGGTAAGACACTTGGGCGTCAATCAAGATCTTTGCCTTTCTTGGTGGCTCTTTTTTGCATGGCTGCTAGTTTTTAAATATTTTTTAAAATCTCACGTATGCACTGAAGTGTCTTCACCTATCCCTACTTGAGACGCAATGGTCTATACTACAGAATCCATCACTAAGTAATTCGTGATGAAACAATGCTGTAATTATGATTCAAACTTTCAGGAGGGCGGGCCACCAGATCCAGCAGATGGCACTGTGGTGAAGAGCAATTTTATCGTCTCAACCCAGTGGGCATATCTGATTGATGTCAATTTAATACCAATATGAAATCTTTTGATTTAATTTTATGTCATTGATATTGACTTGACATCAGATGTCAACTGGAAAAGTATGTGTTTTGCAACGACTAAATCAGTAGTGAGTCAAGTGCTAAATAAATTCATATGAATATGTCTCCATCTCAGTCACTTTGGTACTATCGTGAGGAATCTTTTAGTGTGTGTGTAGGGGTGTGCGTGTGTGTGTTTAAATGATGTCTTAAGAAACATGAAGTGTTGTAAAACATGTCATGAGAATTTCTGTTGGGGGATTATGATTAGTGATTACTTTAAGTGTAACCCATGTGTAACATAAATCAGTGAGCAGTGCTTTGAGTTCCTGTACACAGCAGTCCGGTGTACCTGCACTACCAAGTTTGAGCTTCTGGTGTACCAGGACTTTTTACAGCATACCAAGACTTCACATGAACTCACAGATCCTGCTCCTGTTCTATTTCTCTCTTTCTATTTTGTGATACTCATACGACTTCCTTCAGTAATTCGGATATCTTCCCAGGATTTTTTTCTGCCTCTGGTTACAGTTAGTATGGTGGGTGCCAGTCATTTAAATATGTCAAGGAAGCTGCGAACATACTCATAATGATGCACGCCACCAATGCAAAGGCTAGTTTCAAAATAAAAGCTTACCAAATAATACATTGACGCCAATGCTATAGCCTTCGCAGGCTTTCATTGTAAAGTTGGCCTGCACGATGGCGTGACGGCCAAGCTGACTTGTCTTTTCGACATTTCGGCTAACCTCATCACAGTTTGTATTGCTGTTACATAGTTGCTACCAACACAATGCCATTCCCAAATCATATCCAATCGCTAATTTAGAATGCTAAGAAACCACTAGTTAATTACGCCACCATTGTATGATACAACAAGTCTCCGGCGTTCTCGACCAGCACTGCTGGCAACAAGTGCCAGCTGGTAACAGCAAGAAGAGTGACTCCTGTTGCTTTGCTTTCTTTTTCAATGATGTGTACATAGGCTAGTTTGTAATTCACTCTGCATGTTTAAAGGAAGAGGATTAGGGGGTTCCATTTGTGCCAAAAATATTTTGTTGCGCCTACTGTCTCTGTATATGTCGTCATGACGTGTCATTTGACAGTTGTGAGAGTGTTTTGTGAGGATGTGTTGTTTGCCAGTGCCATGCTTGTAATGGTGTGATGTCTTGAAGTGTACTTTTGCAATATAATTAGAATGTGTCTTTTGACTACATTGTTGCTGTATTAGAAATGCCTTCGTGCCAAGAAGTCGATGATAAGTGTCGTTAGATGTCAATGTAAGAGTAAATGTCAGACGCCAATCTAAGTGTCGCTGTTAGTGCCGATGTCAATGAAACTTTGGCGGGTGTCGTGATATTGGGCGTTGGGACTCACGATGCATGTTTGGAGCAACTCGAACGCATATATTTTTTACCCCGTTCCAATCTCATGATCTATTGATCACACCCATAGACACTTCCTGTCAGGCCTTTCAAAATAAAAGAACACCACATCGGGAACAATTCACGACACTGCGGTAAGACACTCTGAATGGTCGATGGAAACACTGGAGCTGATTCTTTGAGAGGCTCTAATTACTGCATACATGGATTCTAACCTGAATTGCGCACTTGGGGGGGGGGGGGGGTGATATGGGCTGATATTTGTGCTACTAGAAACTGAATCTGAATATCATCGATTTGAATGTGAATTGCTTAACTTGAATATTTGAATTGAAAATTGAATATTTGAATTAAAAACTGAATATTTGAATCAAAAATTGAATTATTGAATTGAAAACTGAATTATTGAATAACAAAATTTGTATATTTATTGTTTAATTTTAATCAGAATTTTTCCATTTACAATTCATGTAATTCAATAATTCAGTTTTCAATCCAATAATTCAGTTTAAAATTCAAATATTCAAGTTCAGCAATTCGCATTCAAGTTGATATTCAGATTCACTTTCTAGTGGCTCAAATATCAGGCCACAGGGGTGCCTCTAGGATGAGCAATAGATTCCAGGTATATAGATCTCCTCGTCGGACAATCTGGCACAAATATCAGCCCATGAAACAGCACCTTCGTTTTTAAGGCCGTTAGGTTTTTCATCAGTATTGCCAGCCACCATTGCATGGAATATAAGATATAAAATATAAATACAAGTGTCCGACGCTTGGCGCCCTCCAGAGGTCTCTTTCGGTCCTGCAAAAGCACAATCAATGTAACACATGGTAGTGGATGGCGGCTGGCAAAACCAATGACGTCGTTTACGACCTTCAAAACGAAGGGGCTGATTGGCCGACGAGGAGATCTATGTATCTGGAATCCGTTGCTCATCCTAAAGGCCCCCCTGTGACGTGATATTTGTGCCACTAGAAACTGAATCTGAATATCGATTTGAATGTGAATTGCTTAACTTGAATATTTGAATTGAAAACTGAATTATAGAATTGAAAACTGAATTATTGAACTACATAAATAGTAGATGGAAAAATTCTGATTAAAATTAAACAATTATGGAATTTATGTAATTCAATAATTCTGTTTTAAATTCAATAATACATTTTTCAATTCAAATATTCAGTTAAGTTAAGCAATTCACATTCAAATCGATGATATTCAGATTCAGTTTCTAGTGGCACAAATAGCCCATAGAGAGAGAGAGAGAGAGAGAGATCCATCCATCCATCTTTTGTACCACTTCTTCTCACTAGGGTCGCGGGGGTTGTGTTGGAGCCTATCCCAGCTATCTTCGGGTAGGAGGCGGGGGACACCCTGAACTGGTTGCCAGCCAATTGCAGGGCACACAGAGACAAACAACCATCCGCGCTCACACTCATACCTAGGGGCAATTTAGAGCGTTCAATCTGCCTGCCATGCAAGTTTTTGGAATGTGGGAGGAAACCGGAGTACCCGGAGGCAACCCACGCAAGCACGGGGAGAACATGCAAACTCCACACAGGATGGCCGGAGCCAGGATCGAATCCACGCCTGATGCTGTCTCTCGCTGTGAGGCCATCGTGCTAACCAGTCGGCCACCGTGTCGCCCAGAGAGAGAGAGAGATAAAGAAAGAAAATAAATGGATCAACATCATGCGTAATGATCCTGCACGGAACAGCATTGTCGTTTGAAAAATAACAGGAGGGTAATAACCGTATATCTTACTATTCTTCCAATGCTGATGGGTCTCGTCAACACTCCATGTCCGGTCATTTGGGCACAACTTTTCTGCTTTGTGAGCATACGGCTTGATGGCTTGTATATGTATGGTCCAACATACATCATGCTAACAACTTCCTCTTCCTCCAACTAAGCTGGATCCTCTCAGATAATATATGAAATATAAAAGATTTTTTCCTGCTTTATTGGTTGTATTCTCTTTAATTACTTTACTTTGATTTCATTTGGCATTTCTTTAAATTACTTCACACTGGGTCTTTAATACATTTTCCCATGAGACAAGTGACCAATAATAATTTAATTGGAAGAAGAGAGATAACTTTCATATTCCAGACGGAATAAATTGTGCAGCATCCGTTGGTGATGAAAACAGCAATCAATATTCACACTACTAGCTGAAGTTTTTTTTAGTCTTTTAATCACGGGACTGGGACGGCAGAGGCTAAAAAGTTCACGGCAGCAGGATAATCCAGTCGGAGAAATAAAAAAATCCTCAGCGAGTCCATGGGGAGAATGGGGCAGACGAACTGTTCAATAATGGAGTGAGATGCAACTTTGTGTTTTTGCATGCAACTGACCTCCATAATGTAAGTGGTACAAGAGTAGTAATCATGCTGAATGGGAGCAGGACGGGATGGGAGTCGTTAGACAGGATTTTTTTTCCTTCTTTTTATTTATTTATTTTTTTTAGCTATGGTCCGAGACTGACATTTTCTTTGTGGGAGTGGGAGTGGGATGGGTGTGAAAATCCACTCCTGTATCACACTCTCATTTACACACATTCTTCCTTACATGCAATACAAACATGAGAGTTACAACTTCACCTATTGGTGTCCGGAAATAATTCTCTCTCAACATTGATTTTCATTCATACATTAAATACCCGAGTGGAAGTGTTGTTTGTATAGTGGTAATGTGTGAGACCACAGAGTAGATTTTGTAGACTACATTTTACTCTAAAAAGACTACATTTGGTCCCAGTAAACAGATTAGTATTTGATGGTAACATATTCAGCCTAAAGTTTAATCCTGACAATCTTACTTTGGATATTTTACTCTCAAAATTTACTCTGTATATTGGGACCAAATATTGTCCTTTTAGAGTAAAATGTACTCTGTGAAATTTACTGTGTAGGCTAATGTGTTGCGCGAGAGTCGTGATAGAAAGATGTTCGACATTTCACTTCTTCTCTTTCAACAACTCTGGTCAAACATTTTACACTACACACAATTAATTTGAAATGCATATTACTGCATCCTTTTTTGGCCAGTGGAAACACAAAGTCTTGCGCTGCTTCAAATGAAGAAAACGTCAAATTCTGGCCTTTATCACCAGAAAGCATAATAGAGAATGTTTCTTTCTTTCCAGCTGCTTAAAGAGAACCAGTTATTTTTTTCTCTTTTAAATCAAGCATAGCAGAGTTCAAATCTTTCCTCCATGAAGTCTACTCGATAGCATCAGGCCTGGTGGCCACATAGACAAAGAAGATGATCAGGAGCACAACTACAGCCAGCGTCGGCAGCACAATTGTAGCAACCTGCTGTCGTGCTTCCTGCATGGCCTGTTTCCGCTCCTTCTTGTCCTTGGATGTTTCTTTTTTGGGTTTGCCTTTCAGTTGCCTCATGATGTCCTCCTGACCGCTGGCTCGTTGTCTTCACGTTGCACACAGGACACTGTCAGCGAACAAGACAAAGTAAGTTGCATCTCATCATTTTGCAGACAGCTGATCATATCTTTTAGAAAATTAATCAGGCTTTTGACATTATTTTGTTCTTGTTAAAAGGTTGTTTATTCTGCTACAGTGGCGTTGTGGGTCACATTGCTTCATGACTGCACTATGAATGACCATAATATAATTATTGTTTCCAGCGGTCAACAGCACATTGTAATCAGAAGGGTTTATGTGTCCCAAAACATATTTTTGACACTGATGCTGATTTAAAGAATGTCTTTACTTTTTTTCCGAGAACATGAGGTTTTTTAGATATTTTCATTTGTTTTTACGACTCCCAATTTTCATTGGTGGCCATTGCATCAGACTGATGGACCGGTCACTGACGTTATACAATTGACGGGGAAACTTAAAAAAAGAAAGACTAACAGCACGGTCTCATGTTGAGTCGAAAGCTAAAGAATAAAAATGTGTCTTCAAACAAGTTTTATGGAAGCTCATTCCATAGGGAAGGACCGGCAACAGAAAAGGCGCGATGCCCCCTGAGGCTACGCTTAGTCCTCGGTACCTACAGCAACATGTGGTCCGCAGACCTGAGGTGAGGTGACCTGGTGCGTAGGGGTGGAGTAGCTCAGAAAGGTACACTGGGGCCAGGCCATTTAAAGATTTGAAGACTAACAGAAGTAACTTGAAGGAGGACTGGTTGACTCCAAATTAAATTGCATTACAGTAATCCAGCCTAGATGTAAGGGCATGGATTACTGTTTTGAAGTGCTGCTGTGAAAGAAAGGAAACCTGAGCCAGCTGCCTAAAATGAAAGAAGCTGGATCTAACAACAGCACTGATTTGTTGATCTAATTTAAAATCACTGTCCAAGGTCAACAGGGTTCAAAGTAGAAGGGCCACTGGGACCGAACACCAAAACTTCTGTCTTCTTTTCATTGAAATGTAAGAAATTAAGTACAATCCAGATATTGATTTCCTCAAGACAGGACAATAGTGGTCTCAAGGAGAAAGAAGTTGTTTTTGCTCAGCGGGACATACATCTGACTGTCATCTGCATAGCAACGGAAGGAAATCACATATTTTTGTAAGATGGAACCTTGCGGCAGCAAGTATAACGAAAACAGCAAGGGCCCCAAAGCAGAACGTTATGGAACAACATACGGTAAAGGGGCAGAGCAGTACTCAGAGCAACCAGTGAAAGAGGATCTAAACCATTCTTGACCGCTACCACTAATGTCCACCAGGTGCTGTAAACGAGCCAGAAGAATACTGTGTCACCACCGTGTCAAACGCTGCAGTTAGATCGAACGAGACACACATAGTCTCCAGTATCGTTTGCCAGGAGGATATATCATTCAAAGCTCGCAGCAGCACCGATGCTGTGCTATACATTTTGTTGAAATCTGACTGGAAAACCTCCATGAAATTGTCTTCATCCAAAAACAATCTTAACTGGATATGCACTTGGGCTGGGCGATATGACCTCAAATCAATATCACGATACATTGAGCAATATTACCTCGATAACGATAAATTCCTCCCCATGGACCAAAATCAAAATACAGGAAATGCATATTAACTGCT
Source organism: Idiotropiscis lumnitzeri (assembly GCF_059441095.1). Classification (NCBI taxonomy): domain Eukaryota; kingdom Metazoa; phylum Chordata; class Actinopteri; order Syngnathiformes; family Syngnathidae; genus Idiotropiscis; species Idiotropiscis lumnitzeri. The sequence continues at coordinate 21,622,281 of NC_142397.1, read as the reverse complement.
TTTTTAATGACCAACTGGTACACATTACCTTCAATGAAAAATAAAAAATAATTTGTATAAACCTTTCAAATAGTTTCCTTTGCATGACGTGATCAAGGTCACAAAGAACAGGAGAAAAGGATTAGCGCCAGCAAAATCTTTTTCTGCAAATGGCTTGCTTCAAGGTGCTGTAATGCCATGTGCAAAGGCCTACATTTGAGTAAAGGTCTCTTGTAAACAATATATATAATGCCATGTGCAAAGGAGCTAGTGCGGTCTGTAAACAAAATGCGAAATAAAATGAAAAAATGTTGTCAATGCAAGCTAAATAAACCAGTTTGCATCATCAGGAAAATGTGCGTCCTCGAGTACTCTGGTGCGCAGTCGCCACTTGACGTCTATGTAATGCACAGTCAGGCACAAACAGGGATGCAAAATGCTTGACATGTCTAAGCTCCCGTCCCAATGTTGTCCATATTGGGAAGTACGGTTTGCGAAAAATATTTTTGTACCTCTTGTCAGCTACTTTCATTAGGCGTTTAAATCCAGAGCGCTCCACTGTAGGCAGATGAGCTATATGTTTAGCTATGTGCTAGGCTATCGCGTACACATCTTAGACGTCCTCTTGTATGGTGTCGCCTCCGTTATGGGTTGTTGTCACTTGTCGAAGCTTGCTTCTCACTTTGAGCTTTTAGCGCAAGTTCCAAATCAACAGCGTGGTTGTCTTGTGGGTGGTGAAAAAGAAAAGGTTGGAAGCGCTGTTTTGGGTGCTTACGACGCACTTTGTAGTTCATGTTCTTTTGCTCCAACATCGTCTTTATGGAACCCAAAACATTTCCAAACGACAGATGTCGAATTTCTTTTCGGGACAAGCACAACAGGAACAACTTCAACTAACGTTACTTCATCTTCAGCTGTGTCAGCCGCTTCTTGATTTGAATCGCCAGCTAAGACCGCGTCGTCAGTTTTCTTTCTTGTTCAGATGGGTGGAGTCTCGTGACTTCACGCGTTGTAGCCGTCTTAAAGGGGCATGAACATAGCCGCAGCCAGAAAAGACTTCTTTTGTTTTAAACACCGAATTTACCGACATGGGCAAAATTATGTCAGTTATTGTAATAAATTTCGGTAACTGTAAATTTTAGTTTTTTCGTCCAGCCACATGCACCACCATTTCCAGAATTTTAGAAATAAAAGGCAATCTCGAAATTCAACAGCACACCTTGATCAAGGCCAGGTTTCTTTAGCAGGGGTTGTACCATAGCTGGTTTAAAAATGTTGGGTGACTACACCACAAGAAAGACTGGTGTTAAAAAAAATAGAAGTGTTGTCTGTCTGTGGCGATGTTGATGCCCCTTTACAGCGGCTGTAGTCACGTGACTCCACCCAGCTGAACAAAAAAAAGAAAACAGACGCGGTCGTAGCTGGCAATTCAAATCAAGAAGCGGCCGACACGGCTGAAGACAAAGTAACGTTAGTTGAAGTTGTTCCTGTTGCGCTTGTCCCGAAAATAAATTCGACATCTGTCGTTTGGGAATGTTTTGGGTTCCATAAAGACGATGTTTGAGCAAAAGAACATGAACTGCAAAGTGCGTCGTAAGCACCCAAAACAAGCGTGTCCAACCTTTTCTTTTTCACCACCCACAAGACAACCGTGCTGTGCTGAAAGTTCAAAGGGAGAAGTAAGGTTTGACCAGTGACAACAGCCCATAACGCAGGCGACACCATACGAGAGAACGTCTAAGAGGTGGACGCGATAGTCTTGCACATAGCTAAAGATTTAACTTCTCCAGTTACAGTGGAGCGCACAGGATTTAAACGCCTCATGAAAGTAGCCGACAAGAGGCACGCAAATATTTGTCGCAAACCGTACTTCCCGAAATGGACAACATCGGGACGGGAGCGGAGACGTGTCAAGCATTTTGCATCCACATTCGACTTGTGGTCGAGTCGCAACATGGATCCCTGTTTGAGCCTGGCTGTGCATTACATAAACGACAAGTGGCGACTGCGCACCAGATTACTCGAGACGGCACATTTTCCCGATGATGCACACTATTTATATGGACTTTTTTCTCATTTTATTTAGCATTTTATTTGCCAACCACACTAGCTCCTTTGCACATGGCATTTTTTATATTGTTTACAAGAGACCTTTACACAAATCTAGGCCTTTGCAAATGGCATTACAGCATATTGGCGCAATCTATTTGCAGAAAAGATTTTGCGTGAGGTACTCCTTTTCTCCTGTTCTTTGTGACATTGTTCAAGTCATGCAAAGCAAGCTATTTGGAATGTTTATACAAATGATTTTTATCATTTTATTTTTCATTGAAAGTAATGTGTACCAGTTGGTCAATAAAAACAGTTAATATGCATTTCCTCTATTTATTTTGATTTGGGTCCACGGGCGGAAATTTATCGTGCATTTATCGTTATCGAGGTAAAATTACTTAATTATTGATTTTAGGTATTTAAATTTAATTAATTAAATGTTTCAGGAAAATATAATGTAAATATAAATTTAACTAATTTTATTTTCAGTAGGTTATTCAATTTCATTATTTTAAAAACCCCGATTCTCCCCCATAACAGAATGGTTTGACCCAACTTGTCTCGTTACCTGTCAATCACTTGTAGACACAAATAATGGAGTCGTGGTTGAAGCATAATGCAAAAGAAGGCCAAACCAGTCGGCAAAATTTTGGTTGCATGTTGAAGATTATGTGTTATTTGGATTCAAGTCGCAGATGTCTTTCTATGAGCCAAAAGAGAACACTTTGTGTTCATTATTTTTTTGTGGACCCATACAAATGAAGTTTGAAATGTTATGAAGTTTAATAAGTTAGTCATTGATGGCATGTTTTAAGTCTTATTTTTTTTAACTCAGAAATGCTTTGCGCTGTTCAGAGGTACCTGGCTGAAAAAATATTACACAGGGGGTATATCACTGAAAAAAGGTTGCGAACCACTGGCCTAGATTATTCAAACACAGTAAGATAACTAGTAATTAATTTGTATTTGAAACAGGGCAGTATCATATAACTCCTTGAATTTTCAGTATGTCACAATAATCAAAAACATTATCAGGAACTGTGAAGTTGGCTGCTCATTATTTATTCCAAACAGATCTTCATATTTAGTGTATAGTAACACTACTGTAGCATACACAATTCTTTCAGCGTGACTGTAAATGTGCTTCTCCATTGTTTTTTCCAATCTGGAGGTTTACGTTTTTGTCAAGCACAAGTTTTCAACAACAACTTACCTCTTTTTTCACACAAAAATTACATTGATTTGCTCTCCTTTCAAATCAATCATGATATGATATGACTTAATGCAATAAAACAAATAAATGTAATACAATTACAGTTATTCTTGTCCTTAAATTATAAAGTGCTATATAAACTAAATGGGTTATTTAAAGAAGCAAGAACAAAATACCACATTTTTTTAATTTAATTTGTTTTTTGTATTCTTTGCTTGATTGTGCTTTTGTCATTCAGAAAACATTGCATATTTCAGTTGCGTTTTTATGGTATATTGTATTTAAAGTTTTCTTACATGATTGTGCACTTGAGTTATTCAAAATAAAAGATATTTTTGTTTTATGGCCGGGAGGCCAACATGGTCGCTCTTGCCTAGGGCCGCCAAGAAGACGAGAAACGTCGTGTATTCCTCTTGTATGACCTTTGCCTCACCTCCCATCTCCTTGTAGGCATGTCTCCTCTCTTCAGCCCTCAGTGACCCACTTTTTTACCTAGCTACATTTCCTGTTCAACCACCAAGTCTCCTCATCACTTTTTTTTTTTGCAGAAGACACACCAAGAAACCAGTACAACAACCTTCAAAACGTGTTTCATGTTTCGAAAAAGACTTGGACATAACTCCAGGAAATAAAGCAGCAACGAAACCGTTTTGCTATAAGGTAATGCAAAATTATCATTCTATAATCAAGCTAAATCACACCCATCTTTGCAATTTAACTTGATAGAGGGAGTCGCTTACTGTAATTGGATTCTTAAATATGCGTTCGCGTTCACGATACATTCTGATTTTGAGTCATATGGAGAAGAGTTAGTTTGAACGGAGTTACCTTACAAGTACGGACTGCGTTGGAGTTCCACGTAAAAAACAATACCCCTGTCAACTTCTCCGTGGTTTATTCCAGTAAGCAAAACGTCTGTTATACAGTAGTCATACTGATATGGTTACTCAAAACACGCTGAAAAGTTGCATGGAATGCTTGACGTGGCATTCAGTCACGCCTCATAGGAAAGTACTTTTATTGTAAAGTGAAAGGATGGCAATAGATGGCCGAAAACTTCCTCTCCAGCCCTTCAACATAAAATACAGCGAGCAAACATCCGGCAGCGAATGAATGGCTAGATTGCGTTGGCATTAACACATCCACCAGGCGGCGATGTTGTAAAAATATTGCCTCTTACATTTTAAAACATAGTAGTGAGTTATTTTCATTCACTTCTGTCTCATAATCCTTGTTGTAATACTTTTGGGTGATGTTTTTTTTTTTATTACATTCTATATTAGAGCTAAATATATTTTAAGAGTTAGATCTATTTGATAGCTAATAATTTGAAATAAAGCTGACAGAAAAGAGAAATATTTGTAATCATAATTACACTGGCCAGACCAGGTTAAACCACCAAGAGCCATAATATCCTCTGACTCACTCTCAGCATTGAATAATTTACATTATGATAAATAAAGAGAAATATAAGATCCATCCATCCATTCTCTGATCCAATTCTCCACACGAGGGTCGCAGGCGTGTTGGAGCCTATCCCAGCTGTCTCCGCGCGGGGTACACCCTGGACTGGTTGCCAGCCAATCGCTTGGCACAGAAAGACAAACAACCAATCGTGCTCACGATCACACCGTGTTACAGTATGTATATTGATGATCAGGAGACTTTGATTTGTCTTGAGTCAAATTTAATTTGGCCTTTCAACAAAACACAACTAGACCGACCAACTGAACTTTACGTGACACCTCCATCATTCAAACAACCAAATTCTTCTCTGTTGTCGAGATAAATAGTGACCACTTGAGGTCAACTTTTTTAATTTCATATCTACTAACCGTTTACATGAGAATTTCATGATTGACTGTATCAAATTCTTTTCTTCAGGGGTCTCCAAGTCCAGTCCTTGTGAGGCCCTTTCCTGCCTATTTTATATGCTTCCCTGTTCCAACACACCTGATTCAAATGATCAGCTCCAGACTTGGAGTCACCCGAGCTCGGAAAAATAAAAACCCCAAAGGCAATTTTCTTACTATTCGCGGAAGATAAGGTGTGATTAACAAGTTGCATAAAAGCATTTTCAGTAGAATGTTTTGTCCGAAAACCATATTGGTGAGCGTACAGTAACGTTATTAGCAGAGATTGGCACTTTAACCTATTCTGCCATTCTGTCATGTGTCCTCCATCCACAACCTGGGCACCCTTTTGACCTTCTGCATAAAAATAATTGTACTCTGTGTACATCAATTTTATGTGATTCCATTCTTTCATTTAACCCTCTGCTATATTTAGCCATGGAAATTAAATTTTACTTACATTAGCTGCTATATTGTGATGCTCACAAGGCAGTGAGGGACATTTGCACTCTTATTATTGTAAGCCACAAAATAAGCTTACATTTTGTTACATTCATTCATTGACGAGGTGGATGAAAGTCATTTGTCAACACGCCATTGTGGATGATGGTGTCACATCAAAACTAAAATTATAACACAACAGCAAACTGAATGGCATACTCACAAGTAATCAAACAATAAAATAAAGATTGAAGAAATATAATTGACATACCTTTGAAATGTTATTTACACTGCTACCACAGTTTAAAAAAATTTGAAAAACTATTTGGACATAGAATTGATCATGTTATTGCAGTACAGTTTCAGAGAAAAGAGGACCTCATCTATGGCAGTAATGGAACTTGTGGAAAAAATTGCAAACAGTATAGATAAAAATAAATTCACTGTTGGTGTTTTCATAGACCTAAAAAAGATTTTGATACTATCGACCACATTATATTAATGGAAAAGTTAGAGAGGCATGGTAAAAGAGGTTTGGCAAATAAATGGTTGAAAAGTTAACTAGATGACAGGAATCAGTATGTACAGTTTACAAATTTAAAATCAAACAGCTTGAAGATAAGTCCCGGGGTGCCCCAGGGGTCTGTGCTTGGTCCTAAACTATTTCTACTTTATATCAATGACATTTGCTGTGTTTCTAAAGTTTTAAGAAAAGCTCTATTTGCTGATGCCACAACTTTATGCTGCTTTGAAGAAAACCTCAAGCAGCTTATAATTACTGTGGAAAGGGAATTAAATATATAAAAAACTGGTTTGACACTAAGAAATTATCTTTGAATTTAAATAAAGGAAGGTATGTAGTCTTTATTACCAAACAAATAAAACACAAAGTCAAAATTATCATTAATTCAATTAAAAGAGCAAGAGTAAATGAGACAAAATTTCTTAGACTCATAGTGTCTGCGTGTGCCCCGTGACTGGCTGGCGACCAGTTCAGGGTGTAGTTTGCCTTTCACCCGTAGTCAACTGGGATAGGCTCCAGCGCCCCCCAGCACAGGATAAGCAGTGTGCATAATGACATGACATGTTACGAGAGCGGCAGAGTGGACGACTGGTTAGCACATCTGCTTCACCGTTCGGAGGTGCAGATTTTGATTCTGGCTCTGGCCTTCCTTTTCCCCGCGCCGGTCGGTTTCATCCCACATTTCAAACACATGTATTGTAGATTGATTGAACACTCTGAATTGTCCCGAGGTGAGATTGTTTGTCTTTGTGTGCCCTGCGACTGTCTGGCAACCGGTTCAGGGTGTACACCCAAAGGCAGTTGGGATAGGCGTGAGGAGAAGCGGTTCATGTTATTAATTTCCTCAATGTAATACTACTGTTTACCTATGTTTGCACCCCCCTTTTACATCAATGTGTAAATTCTTCTTGTATGGTGGCAGAATTAATGGATATGTTTCCATTGATTAATTTCATAGGCTACATGTAACTGATGTAAATAAATACACAATTTTTTTAGTTGCATTTTTATAGCATCCAATGATGCAGAATAAATGTTATGCCTACAAATATGAAGTCTTATACTTCTACGAAATGTAGTACTCATGATTTTGTCAAGTACTTTCATTTGTACGTTGTGATTAGACTTTTCTCTGGACTCTGTTCCGGTGCTGTCATCTACTTTAACAAAGTGCCTGGGGTCCGACAGTCCAGCTGAAGCCCATCCTCAAATCTCATCCTTGGCTGTCAGTACTGCATATTCTCCTCCATCTCTTAATCTGCACCCATTCTGAATGTATTGTTTTTCCCAAGTCTGTTCAAACCTTCAATGCAGAAATGCTGACAGTTAATGAAAACAGTTTGGTACACTTCAACATTGTAAACTAGTGTTTTTGCGACATGGATATTTTATTGTATGATACAACATTATACATTTGTACAAAAATGTTTACACTTTAAAATAGCATAAAACAGTCTCATTAATTAATTTCTTTTTGTACTGTTGATGGCTAGATTGTGAAACTGAATTCCCCAGTGCTTTAAGTGGGCCAGTGTATTTGGTATCACTAAATTTTAGCCTCTATAGTGTTATGTGTGTACTGGGACTTCACATGCATCCACCATACTTGGGTTCTATTTCTATTTTGCACTTTGTAAACTCATTTGACTTCTTCTGTAATCTAGTTAACTCAAATAAGAAATTTTCAAAATGTAGAGATTTTTTTTCAGACTTCAACCCCATTGAATACCTGTGGAGTGGGCTGAAGTGAAGAAGACCCATGTCGCTGGATGATTTAGAAAAATTGTGCAAAAAGTAATAGTCGAAGATTCCACTTTCTGTATCGTCCCATCTTCTGAAACATTATAGGAGAACATTTTAAGGGCTTTATTTATGGCAAAAAAAGAGTAACATAAGGTTTGCTAATAATTGTGGTACATACACATGTTTTTTTTATGTTAAAGAATTATTAACGTGAGATTTTTCCCCCACTCAATAAATGCGCCTGAATTGAAAGTTGAATTTTCTTCTTTTTATGAATTTTGGTTGTGTTTATTTTGAAAAAGAAAAAAACCCCGAATTGTTAGAAGTTTAGGAAAATATCTTAATAAGAGTGCAAGTAATTAGGAGGGCGCTGTACATTTGAAATTACTAGACATTATTTCTATGAAAAATAAGTAAAAATGAAGAATTTCCCTTGCCACCGCTGATAATCTCAATTTTTCATAGATATTTGGGCTGAACAATTAATTGAATTCAAACGAACATCACAATGTAGTAGAATGCAATTTTCAAATCATATAGGCTGCTGTTTGAAAAGACACAAGACCAAAAAACTCGAAAAAAAAAGACACAGTTTTGTTTCGGTCAGGAAGATTAATTTTTATATACAGCATCCATAGTTATTTATTTATTCATTTATTTATGTCTTGAGAATTTCAGTGCATAACTAAGTCCACATATTTACGTGTCATGGTTTTATGAAAATAGTTTCAGGAAAAGTTGAAATGATAAAGCCGTATGATTGTTTGCATTATTGTTTTAATCTTATTTATGTTCACTGATTCATTAATTCTTACGCCACACTTGCTTGGTAGAATTTTGTGAAGTCATAGGGAATACTCCAAAGACTGTAAATCAAAGTGTTTAGTACATTCGCATTTTTAATTGAGGTAGATAAATGAGCTGACTCACATATTAATTCATGGTTAATTTACCATTTTGAGAGGAAACCTAACTAATGAAATTCAAAGAAAAGAAAAGAAAGAAAGAATCGCAAAAATAAATTGCAGTTGTAATAATGAGCGGGGAAAAAGTCGTATTAAGATTATTTCACAAAATCTTTCAACCCCAACAGATATGTAAACATTTCCATATCTATGAAAAGTTGGTTGTTTTGAGCAAAAACTAAATTCAATATTCATAGATGTCAACATAGTATCAAACAGATTGTACTGACGTACAAAAACCGTGACTCTTAATTTAGTCAGTGATACGTTTAACACCTTCGTAAAAGTGCCTTTGCTCTACTTTTATGCTTCAAAGGCACACAAGAACGCAGTAATATCGCTGTCACGCAGCCCGCACAAGCCATTGGTTCGCTGGAGTGTCAATCAAGTAGTTTACAGCCACATCATGACGCTGCTGTCGCCGATTGGTTGGTCGCCCACCATAATCTCACTGTCCAGTTATCGAGGTTCGGTTCACCATGTTGGATCAAATGTTCATCATCATTATATCGCTCTCAGTGTAACAGCGGATCATGCCGGTGACAAGTATTCGTCGTGGGCTGGAAGTGTAGTTCTGTCCCGGTGCCTTCCCGTTCCATCGATGACAACCAGACTCCGTGACACGTTCTCGAAAGAAAGGATGGATTACTGTTTTGATTTGGAGACACACTGACACCCAGGAGCTAACACTGAGCTGTCAGGTTCAGTACCGCGTTCTTTTCAGTCACATGCAAGCGTTTGAAAACATTTGACTTTTTCGTAACACCATCCAGTGGCTCTGGGGCGAACTTTGTCGAGACCAAGAGGACAGCGTGTGTGTTAGAAAAGCCAAAGACTGTCGATGGGGGAAGTAAGTTGCCAGTCAGCCCGCCTGCGAAGATTTCTCTCCTGCTATTTTGATCCATGCTCGATGCTTGTTCGCTGTCAAAATGTGGAGGATTTCCGAGAAGGCGTCCAGCTCTGTAGTTCTGTGTAATATGTGAGTGAGGTGGGTCACTAAGGCCTGGGCCTGCCTGCCTGCTGTAGTGGGGCCTGGGGGAGGATACACCTCTTCTGTACCGGATCAGCTGCGATAATTAGGGCTCGGAGATTACCACTGTTTACGGAGTAGCTATTTGGCCTGCACACACTTCCACTTCCGCGCAGAGGGAGGCTTTCGTTTGCAATAATTGATGCGATTTTCAGGCAGCCTGGAGCACAGGTGGCAGGAACGGCAACAGTGCTGGACCAGAGCGTCTGGCAAACTTGGACACTTCAAAAAGATGAGAGCTCGTTTTCCCATGTGACAAGCGTCAGACCGCACTGTAAGGACGCAGACTTTAATCAGCAGGGAGGGGGGGGGCTACCAACACGACCATGAGGGACATTTAGGGCCTCCGTGTTTATTTATTGAGGGGTGGGCGGGTTGTTTTCAGTTATTTCTTTTGGTTTTCCATTATTCGTAGTAGGTACTGGTGGTACTAGGTCTTGGTAGAAGTAAGACACTTGTGTAGTCATATTTTCTCGTCGGTTATTCCTAGATTAACCAGAATGGCTGATACGGAGACAGTCGAAGAATCTAAACCCCCAATAGTGCTGTCTTTATGTTCTCTCTAAGTTTCAATGATTGTACTGTTAGGAGCCTGGTAACCACTATAATTACTTTGACTTGGATTTAGTGAGTGACTCTTTGTGGCACAACAGCTTCAAATGTTACAAAAATGATGGCTGCATATAATGGTGGCTCCTCAGCCGTGGCTGCCCATCACCCTCATCACCACCACCAGCTGCAGCATCTCCCACCTCCACACATGCATCACCATCACCACGTGGGCCAACACCACTTGCAGCATCCAGGCTCCGCCGCTGCCGTTCACACCATCCAACAGCACACCTCAACTGCTGCCGCCGCCGCTGTGATGCTCAACCCCGGTCAGCAGCAACCTTACTTCCCCTCTCCGGCCCCTGGACAGGCCCCCGGGCCCGCGGCGGCCGTGGCTCCAGCCCAAGTTCAAGCTGCCACTGTCAAAGCTCACCATCATCACCACCACCACCACCACCATCAGCAGCAACAGCACACACACCACTTGCAGCAGCACCTTGATATAGAGCCTGACAGGCCTATTGGCTATGGTGCATTTGGTGTTGTCTGGTAAGTACATTTTGATGTTAAAGTCACATTAATGGCAGGCCTTTCCATAGATCTTAAGTACACATCCATCACACATTGAGGTATAATTCGTTCCACTACAAACACCCCTCCAAAAAATACTATTTAGCCCCTCATCAGTAACCAAAATATTAGAAGTATGTCCAACAGTTAACATTGTATACCTACACCACTGCTTGCATAAACTACACTACATTGGATCCCCACATAATTGTGGTTTGCCACCCACAAATTCATCTGTTTGTGGAATTTCTATCCAATGTTTGGAAAAATATATATATTTATGGCCGTCAAGCTTATTGGCCTTGTCCCTTTCCCCTGCATATAGTGGGGTTCCACTGTATTGTTTCAAGTTGTAATATCACCAGTTACCACTAGATGGCAGACATCTAGGATTAGTAGCGCTTGCTTGTATAGACTTATACTACAAGACGAGTAAACCTAATATTTTTTGAAGATTTGGAATAACATGCAGGACAAACATTGCTCCTGAATAAAATACAAAAAAATGCCATAGTTGATATTTGTGAAAAAATGTGCAAAATGAGTCAATTTTTGCCATCCATGATTGATAATTTTAATGCAAAAGAGCCCTTTGTGCTGGGAAAAAATACTGGAGGCCTATGTTGTTATTCAGTTGTTTGTTGTTGGGTTAGGATAGTAGATCATTTATACATGCATCGCAAAATGTGTTATCAAAAATGAAATGTTTCAAAATACATGCATAAGTTCAAAATACGTGCTTATTTTGAACATATGCATGTATTTTGTCAATAATTGAATAGATATGTTTTTGGCATAAATCTTGTTAGGAAGTGTGTGGTCCTATTTGGACCCCCAGTCGTACTGATGAAAATTTGTGGCTCCTTCAGCATTTAAGTTGCCTATCCCATTGTCTAAATAATAATGTTTTTTTCTTTATAACAAACATCTATGAGTTGTTTCCTCCCAGTTTGTAAATGATAGATCGTCCACAAAGCTCACAGTGTCCTCAAATCAACACATTTACATTTCAGTTTGAAATTGGCATAATTTATAGTTAAACAGCAATTCTGTCCTCCACATTTTGACCAGCCTGACCAGTTCAAGGTCTACGCCGCCTCTCGCCCGAAATCAACTGGAATAGGCTCCAGCAGACCCGTGACACGAGTGAGCACAAGCGGTTCAGTTAATAAATTAATGAATGAACATACTAAATGCATTGGGATTATTGGAAATATAGTCAAATTTTCAGTAATCTGCACAAAATAATAACGTTCATCAAAATATTACATTGTGAATAATTGGTAGTGATACGATTCAAAGCTCAAAATAGCTTTTCTTTGTAGAGAAATTATGCCAATGACTGACTTAATTTGAAGGCCAATCTAGTCATTTTAAGGAGTGTTTCATTTCTTTGATAATATTTTTGCAGGTAAACTCCAGGGATCTAAAGCAAGGGTTGTATTAAACAATCCAAACTTGATATAACAAGGAGGTTGAATTGTAGGGCTGCAGCTAATGAATATTTCAATATTAAAAAATTGTCATGTATTCAGATAAAGATTCAGATGTTTTTACTTGATGCATTTCACTAAACCGACCAACCAGTTGGTTTCCTTTTTTTTAATATAATCAACAGGTTTTATTTCTTCAAATCGCATTGTATTTGATTTTCTAGAAATAAATGTAAACTTAGCATCTCTTGTCTCAAAACCTGAGGCATTACAATAATAAAACACCTTTAACAGCCTTTGTGCTATGTAACTTGAGCAGCTTCTCCTTTAGAATGCACTGTAATACAGTAGTTTATGGCTGTGGCAATGCGTTTACAGTATGATCTTAGGCCAGCAAGCTTGGATTAAGATACATTCTTTATACTAATAGAAGTTTCGGAAGTGTACAACTTAAAATGAAGACTCCTTGAGAGTAAACAGATGAAAGTGTGAACTTTATTAAATGTTAATGTTCTCATCAATTTTAGTAAAAGTGTTTAGATGATTCACTTGCTAGATAATAATAGGTCCAAATATTTAAGGACTTTATCTGGGGAAATAGAGAAATGTTCTCACATTTTCACTTTTTAGTTGATGAGAAACATTATAATATTCAAAATGATGGATGGGAAATATTAGTAGGCCATTTTAACGGTTCTGCTTAAGTCCTTTTTTTGCAGCTGCAGTTGTTGTGAAAGAGCTGTATAAATAAAATTGGATTGTATTCAGGCTGGAATTTCTTTGAGTTGTCGTGGCAAATGCAGACTATAGCGCGCTTGTAGACTTTGCACAAGTGGAACCAGTTGATCGTGATATGTGGCTAAGACATGTGGTTAAGAGTTTACGCAGAAATGATCAAGTGGATCGATATTGGTTGATATTTAGCATTTTATGCATTGCATTTCACTCGAATGCCGCGATTCACGCAAGCGATTAAAATTATGTCATTGATTGGCTCTGCGGAATAAGATGTTACAGCAAACACAACCTGGTCCAGTCCAGAGTCACTGTCATAATAAACCCCAAAAATCTGATCTTGTTGCACTTCATGACCCCTCCCCAAAAAAGCGTCCGTGCACGCCGCGTCCTGATTGATTGATTTGCCTGATTGATGCTAACGGCACAGGATTATTTAAAGATTGTGAGCTGGCTAATTTACAATTCCAATGCGCTTACCTTATTGTGGGCTTATTATGGTCTTATTCGTCTCCTTCTTCTTTGCTCATTCTTGTTCTTCTCCACAAATGAACCCTATGTGTTGTTTCATGTTGATAAAGTCAGCCAATCTCAAACACGCCATGCTGCCAACTGCTGCTATATTCAACCTATCTGTCGCAATTACTCCGCATTTTACGTAGAACAACATAACATTTCACTCACCCCGTAAGATGAGCAAATCACCTTTTTGTGCACCTCGGGGTCGACACGGAAAAGTCAAACAATATTACCCAATGCAAGCAAGTACGCACAGTTGGTAGCGGCACTTTCGATGTGTTCGGAGGCAATTTTTTTCGTTTGCCCCTTTGGCCGTGACCACATCACATGCCACGGGGCCGATTCGTGGGACTAAAATCCACCTCCGGCCATGATTAATTAAACCCCTTTTTTAGAATTAGTCGTCCCCCGCTTCCCAAAATGGATGTCTGGGCAGGCCGGAGGGCCGGGCCGTTCCGTTGCCGGGACTGACTGCCCAGCTCTGCCAGGAAGTAATTGTGTGGCCTAAACAGCTATTGAAATCAAGGTAGCAAAGGTTTTGGCATAAGCCCTGGCAACTTGAATGAGTGGTGATGTTCATGAATTTGTTTTTCATTTATGTCAGAGAGGAGGTGTTATAAACATTACATATTAGGTTTTTGTTTGTCAGTTTTTTTTTTATTTCTTTTATTGGGGGTTCAAATGGTTTTTTTTCCAATGCGTTTTTGCCATGACGGAGGTTGACTGTTGAGTAAATATACAAGTTGTTCTGATAGAATCGATGATCAGGTATGTGTTTTTTTTTTTTTTTTTTTTTTTTTTTTTTTCAAACCTTCTGTTTGCTGTTCGATCTCCAAAACCCCGATCGCGTAATGTCTAATGAAGACTTTATGTTGACATATCAGGATGTGAAAGAAGATTTGGAAGGCTTTGAAATGTAGTGGATGGATAATTACCACCTTATTACTGACACCAGTATTTCCAGTGACCAGATCCAAGACACTCCGACTAGGGCAAAGATGTCAAAGTGGTCTCACATGACTGCAGAAGAGAGGAAAACTTTCGTTGGCAAGGTATTGGTATGGTGCTTATTGTGCTTCCAGCGCAAAGACATTACTGGAGATGGAACAAGAATGTCTTCACGGCGCAGTTTCCCTACCACATTTCCTGGCCGGGGCAGGTTTGTGGCAATATGGAGGTAAGACAAGTAATACTACTGATCGATTGTGTGGTTGAAATGATATAAAAATAGCTGACTGTCTTCTATTAGTTAACGTTTCATTGATTTTTCATAAATAGTATGTACATGTACTAATAATACTAATAACTATAATAACATAGGTTAATAAATGTGCTATTTATATTTTGTATCGTGTGTAACATCTTGCTTAAAGACTTAATGGGAAATATAGTAGACGTATTAGTAGCAGTGCTGCCCAATATTGGAAAAAACATGATATATGTTCATGTGTGTGGTGAATAGTGCAATATTGATATTGCGATATTTAAACATGTACCGTAAGAAATGACATTTTTATGATTTAATGAAAGAAATGGTTTTTGTATGTGGCAAAATGAGCATGCTGAATGTATTCTTAGCTAATCACTTGTAACAGTTTTCAATGTTTCCTATATATGTATTTTTAAATTATTTAGTGTGAACAGTGCTCTTCGATACTGTTCTCCGATTGGATGGGGATGCAGATTTTTTTGTTTATCCTTGTCCTTTTTTTTTCGCATGTTCAATAAAGCAGAGGGAAAAAATGTTTGCACCTGATTGGTCCGAATCAGGCAAAAGTATACTATTCAATATAGAATTTAATGCATGTCCTTGCGATATGCATATTGCATGGGGCTTTATTGCAATGATATTGATATTTTTGGATATATTGTGCAGTCCTAGTATGCAAAGTATTTTCATCCAGTCATCATACAAATGTAAACATTGTCTTATAGTCTTATCTAATTTACAATATAGAAAGATAATATCACAATTTTTGTTATTATGCTTTTAGTGAAGGTAATTTCCTCTCTATGTCAGCATTTTCAGGTATCTACACCTCCGGAACAACCCAGTGCAGCAGAGGTCAGCAGGGATAACAAGCTCTGCAAAATGCGCTTGTTCCTAAATTACCTCACTGCCTGATTTCAGGAACTGAGGTCAATTAAGGTCAATGGCATTTTGCCCATGGATAAGTGCATGATCAACATTCTAGGGTGTCCCTCCCTCATTTTTGATTGAAACAGAACCTATGTTTAGTCACTATATTTTTATAATGAAAGTAGAAATGTTCTTGCATTGACTTTTTTTTGTTTTATTAAAGCAAGTGATGAGTGTTTCAAGTGTTGAGAAGTCTGTTTTTTTCACACATTTGGTTTGTTTATGAAGTAAGTTTATTTATTTTTTTAATATAAACTTGAGTTCATGTGAAAGCCACATCTCAGCTCTGCTTCAGGAGCTGAGATGAGATATCAATTATATTGTAGGCGTTGATACTATTAGGTGATGTTTTGCCAGATGTTTTAGGCCTAATATGGGTTAAGCTGTCAGATAATTGTGACTAATTTCAAAAGCATCACTACCGAAGACCCTGTGCAGAGCCGGTTATGAAGGAAGCTGGGTGAAAGTGTGATTAGCGGCCTGTTCATTGATGAAAATGTCAGCTTGTAGCTTTGTGAACTAATGTGAATTACTAGGCACATTAAACATTGACACTTCACATACGTGTGTCACGGTAATATGCTTAGGTCTGGCACCCTGATTGTTTATAAGGAACCCACCTGGGCGGCTGTGCCCCCCACCTTCAGTGATTTCCTGTACATTTGGCAGCTCTGTGTTTTGCCATATAAACACCCATTCATGTGAACAGAATCAATATCATATTCATGTTCAGATCAAATGCCTTCTTTTTGCTTTGCATTCTTGATTACTAAATGCTTTAGGAATTAGAGGTGAGAGTGGGGTTATTGGGGGTGGCAAAGAAGATCTGGCAGAAGAAGTTAATACGCGTTCAAATGTACAGTGGAACCTCGAAGTACAAATCAAAGGATCACTACAATTCGAGTTTCGTACAAAATGTCCACGGAAAAATTACCTCTATTTCCGTACTATTTTCGATGTACAAATGATCTTAGCATGGTCGAGCGGATGGATCTTTGTTGTAATGCTTCTCGTGCTCCACTTTCATGATGATCCAATCACAAACCATCATTGTGTTTGTGACCTGAAAAAAATAATTTCATTTTCATCCATATTTAAAGTGTGTAGGTTATTGATTAAAACAGCGTCATTTTTAATTAAGAGAATGAATGGTTAATGTCGGCGTAATCACATCATATAGCAGTCGCTGCATGTTGTCACAAGGTGAAAGTTCCACCTGCCAATCAGAGATGCCAGAAGTGGCCATGTTGAATGAATGCGAAAGCCAGTCACATGACAATAGACACTAACATTTCCCAAAGATGTAAATAAAGTGCTAAAACATCAGAATGGCCCTTAAGAGAAGGGAAACTGCTAATGATAGTGTTATTGGAAGCGCTTGTCACCATAGATGGACACCGTATTTTGCACAGCCGTCCGCCGTCCACGTCTTGGGCACCCTTCTGTCCTGGGATTTAACCCTTCGCCAAAAGTATTTAATCTTATAAATGACATTGTGGCATCCTGCTTCATGATTTCTTTTTTTAACAGAAAAAGACATGCTTCCCTGAATTCAGAATCAGAATAGCCTTTATTGTCATTGTACTGACTGTACAACAAAATTGGAGAATTGGTATGCTAAAATCAGCAAGACACATTTCATTATACAGTGAACCCTCGGTTATCGCGGTTAATGGGGACCGAGACCACCCGCAAAAACTGAAAATCCGCGAAGTAGCGGCGCACCTTCAAAAATGCTTGAAAAAAAAAAAAATATATATATATATTTATATATATATACGGGTAGAGAGAGAGAGAGTGAAATTCATGTTATAACAAAAAAAAAAAATTATTAAAACTTATTTTTGTATTCCCCAGCCATTATTTTTGTATTTATTCAATTACTTCTTTTTGTATTTATTTAATTACTTAGACTTTTACCTGCTGGTACGCCGTCCGGTGTGCCCTGTGAATGTTATGATCCTCCAGCAGAGCTGGAGGATTGAGCAGGACTCTCCAAACGCAGACACGGGGAAAAAAAGGTGGTGATACAAAGATTTTTATTATAATCACAATATAGTCAGTATCCAATAACAATCTAGGACTATGAGGGTCTATCGGCTATAATATATATAATACCAATCTATCGGCGGAAAGAACGTAAAGCGCTGGTGAAACACTCGCACCAGGAAAAAGGAATAACTATAGAACGAAAAACGCTTGCAAAAGGCAAGGAATGACTAACGAAGATTGCTTACCACGGAAGGATAAGAGGAGACCAATCATCAACAGAAAAAGAGAACAGAAAACGAGCCTAGCTGTAGCTGATAACAAAATGAAAGAAAAACGCGACAAGAAGAAACACTTGAGCAAGATAACGATCGAAGTACGGGAGCATGAGCAAGTAGTACAACAATCCGACGCCAGGTAGTCAGTGTAGGTGGATTATATAGTGAGTGTAATCGTAATCAGTGAGTGAATGGGAATCCGGTGCGGGGCTGGTGGGCGCGTCTCGCAGCACCTGACGGCATGGCGCGAGACGATCGCTGGAGGAACGC
The DNA here is from genome assembly GCF_059441095.1 of Idiotropiscis lumnitzeri. Lineage (NCBI taxonomy): Eukaryota > Metazoa > Chordata > Actinopteri > Syngnathiformes > Syngnathidae > Idiotropiscis > Idiotropiscis lumnitzeri. Next base: position 21,603,996 of record NC_142397.1, on the reverse strand, counting down.
CCACACAGCTGAAAAAACAAAAACACACGCGGCATGACAGGCACAGATCATGACAGTGAAAAGAAAGGTGGCATTCTTCATTTATTTATTTATTTATTTATTCATTCATAACTGACAGCCTCGCCCCTTTTGGAGTATTTGGAGGGTGTGCTGGAGAGCGTTCCCCCTGGAGACTCCCTCGTTATGCTGGGGCACTTCAATGCTCACGTGGGTAATGAAAGTGAGACCTGGAAGGGCGTGATTGGAAGGAATAAAAGATAAAAGATAAAGATGTCCTTTATTAGTCCCACAATGGGGAAATTTGAAAATGCCCCCCCCCCAATCTGAACCCGAGCGGTGTTCTGTTACTGGACTTCTGTGCTCGTCATGGATTGTCGATAACGAACACCATGTTCAAACATAAGGGTGTCCATATGTGCACTTGGCACCATGACACCCTAGGCCGCAGTTCGATGATCGACTTTGTAGTTGTGTCATCGGATTTGCGGCCGCATGTTTTGGACACTCGGGTGAAGAGAGGGGCGGAGCTGTCAACTGATCACCACCTGCTGGTGAGTTGGCTCCGATGGTGGGGGAAGATGCCGGTCCGACCCGGCAGACCCAAACGTATTGTGAGGGTCTGCTGGGAACGCTTGGCAGAATACCCTGTCAGGAAGTGTTTCAACTCCCCCCTCGGGACGTTGTGAGTCGGTGGGGAGAATACTTCGAAGACCTCCTCAATTCTACTGAAACACCTTCCATTGAGGAAGCAGAGCCTGAAGACTCCGTGGTAGACTCACCTATCTCAGGGGCTGAAGTAACCGAGGTGGTTAACAAGCTCCTCGGTGGCAAGGCCCCAGGGGTGGATGAGATCCGCCCGGAGTTCCTAAAGGCTCTGGATGTTGTGGGGCTGTCATGGTTGACATGCCTCTACAACATTGCGTGGACATCGGGGACAGTGCCTCTGGATTGGCAGACCGGGGTCGTGGTCCCCCTTTTTAAGAAGGGGGATCGCAAGCTGTGTTCCAATTATAGAGGAATCACACTCCTCAGCCTCCCTGGTAAGGTCTACTCAGGGGTACTGGAGAGGAGGGTCCGTCGGGAGGTTGAATCTCAGATCCAAGAGGAGCAGTGTGGTTTTCGTCCTGGCTGTGGAACAGTGGACCAGCTCTACACTCTCTACAGGGTCCTTGAGGGTGCATGTGTTTTGTGGACTTGGAGAAGGCGTTCGACCATGTTCCTCGGGGAGTTCTGTGGAGCGTGCTTCGGGAGTACGGGGTACAGAGCGCCCTGATACGGGCAGTTTGGTCCCTGTACCACCGATGTCAGAGTTTGGTCCGCATTGCCGGCAGTAAGTCGGATTCGTTTCCAGTGAGGGTTGGACTCCGCCAAGGCTGCCCTTTGTCGCCGATTCTGTTCAGAACTTTTATGGACAGAATTTCTAGGCGCAGTCGAGGTGATGAGGCGATCCGGTTTGGTAACCTCAGTATTGCATCTCTGCTTTTTGCAGATGATGTGGTACTGTTGGCTTCCTCAAGCCGTGATCTCCAACTCTCACTGGAGCGGTTCGCAGCCGAGTGTGAAGCGGTTGGGATGAAGATCAGCACCTCCAAATCTGAGACCATGGTTCTCAGTCGGAAAAGGGTGGAGTGCCCTCTGCAGGTTGGGGAGGAGATCCTGCCCCAAGTGGTGGAGTTTAAGTATCTTAGGGTCTTGTTTACGAGTGAGGGGAGAATGGAGCGAGAGATCGACAGGCGGATTGGTACAGCGTCCGCTGTGATGCGTCCGCTGTATCGGTCTGTTGTGGTGAAGAGGGAGCTGTGCCAAAAGGCGAAGCTCTTGAGTTACCGGTGGTTCTACGTTCCTGCCCTCATCTATGGTCACGAGCTGTGGGTTGTGACCGAAAGAACAAGATCTCTGATACAAGTGGTTGCAATGAGTTTCCTCCGCAGGGTGTCCAGGCTCTCCCTTAAAGATAGGGTGAGAAGCTTTGTCATCCGGGAGGGACTCAGTGTCGAGCCGCTGCTCCTCCACGTTGAGAGGAGCCAGATGAAGTGGCTCGGGCATCTGATTAGGATGCAGCAAAGATGGAAGATGTGGCTGGGGAGCGGGAAGTCTGGGCTTCCCTGCTGAAGCTGCTGCCTCCGCGACCCGACCCCGGATATGCGGCGGATAATCGATGAATGGATGGAATCTCACTTATCAAAGACTGCACGATAAATCAAAATCTAATCGACATTGAGGTTTGATGTAGTGCGATTATCTAATCGCAAGACAGTGAGTTTTTTTTTATTTTTTCCTCTCTCCACCAACCTTTGGCATTCGAGTGACAGATGTATTAGCCAACCAGAATTGTCGATGCTCGGGTCTTAATAGCGCTGCCCAATTGGTGGAGTTGGCTAACACGTCTGCACTCCGGTGCCAACAGTCAGCGCAGTCCAACAATAACGCACTACGCGTGCACCTCTGTTTTTTTTCTGTCATTGCCGTGTACCGTAGTGGATGTAATGGAAGTAACTTCTGCCGCCGTAGATGAGGAGAGGGAGATGCTCGCGCTATAGACAGGCGGTACGTCAATTATTTGGACGTACAGCAGATTCGACAAAAATGAAAAAATAGTATCAGATCCAGATGCAACACAACCAACGTATTTCAACGTTTAAAACACCAAAACCGGTTTGAGTATGAATCCTGTCAAACAGACTCAAAATAAACAGATGCAGGGGAGGCAACAACTAGCGGTCATTCACGGGCTAAGCTAAGATCGCTAACAGAAGCATTCACATTTTGAAAGAAATTGGCATCGGAAAACTATCTCCTAAGTATTTGTGCGTACTCGTGGCAAGTTCTCTCTCAGAGCATCTTTTCAGCACTAATGGTAACATTGTAACCTGTGATCATGCATGTCTGATACAAGTAATGGTGAATATGCTGCTTTTTCTAGGCCCCCAAAACTAATACAATACAATATAATCGCCAGAGGAGAGCGCTTCGTACTTTTCATCAAATGGGGACATTAGTTATTTGTATTATATTGATCAAATTCTTTGTCTGAAACTAAACTGACTCACAATCGTAGTTTTGCGAGCATTGTGACAAGCTTGCGTGTGGCGTGTGGGTGTGCGCGTGCATGCGTGAGGAAGAGTGCAGTGGAGGAGATGAGCGGATATGTTGCAGTGGCGAGCGAGGAAATGAGAGACAAGTGTAAAGGAAAAGTTGAAGAGTGTATAAAATAAAGCAAGTCGAAGCAGAAATGGATAACAGTTTAATGTATTGTGAGGTATGTTCACTGTCCGCGATTGTTTTTGTCCGTCTCGCTTGCCGTACTGAGTGCCAGCGAGTCACGGAAGTGCACAATAAAGACAGACAGTGCTACAGCCTTGACATACTGCTTGGCTCTTGTTATTAATACTCCTTAATACGTATTTTACAAACAGTAGCATTTTAATGCATTTTAATGTGTAAAATACAAAAACCGCAAATCGAATCGTAATTGTAATATTGGTCTGAATAATCGCAATTAGGTTTTTTTTTCAAAACTGTGCAGCCCTACTGCGTAGCATTAAAAAAAGTATACACGTACGCCCAAAATCCCAAAATGTCGTACAGAAAAAAATCTGACCTATCAAACCGTATGCACGTACACGCACTTGTCGAACATTTTCCCTTGATAAGTCACCGAATTTGGGGAATCGTACGTACCGCCCTCTTTATGGCCAAATCCATCCACATATGGTCAATACAATCGTGGTACAGGAAAATGAATGAGCCAACCTGGCCAACGTTTTTGTGAAAGGTGAATCATGACGAGAAGGAAGGGAATATTGTTTGGTGGCCTAAATTGGCATTGTACAAAAAAAAAAACAAACACGACAGGCAGGATAGAAGGAAAAAGTGAAAGTGGTGGGACTTAAAAGGAGATTGGTGGGTCGGAAAAAAAAGTAGTACCAATCAACCACGTCTGGTGCTCGTTTGAGGACGCCGCCAAAATGTATTTTCACCGCTGAGTGTTTATTACTTTTGGCACAAGGACAATCTAATTTGTTATGTAATGTGAGTTATTGTTCCGGCAATTTTTGTAACCTGGAAGCAGGGCTTTATGCTTAGCATTTTCCCAAGGAGTACATATGCTCCGAAGTTGAAAAATCTAATAACACAAAGAATTTTAGGGCCATGATGAAAATGTAGCAAATAATGTATTTCTCCATCGTTTGTCTGGAGCCTACCCCAGCTGTCTCCGGGCAGTAGTCGGGGTACACTGTGAACTGTTTGCCAGCCAATCGCAGGGCACACAAAGACAAAAAAACAGTACACTCACAATCGTACCTAGGGACAATTTGGAGTGTTCTATGTGGGAGGAAACCCAAGTACCTGGAAAAAACACCCACGCAGACATGGAGACAACATGCAAACTCCACACAGGAAGGCCGGAGCCGGAACTGGAACCAAACCCTGCACCTCTGCACTGGCCATCATGCTAACCATTCTCCACCGTGCCGCTCATGTATATTTAACATTATTTAATTTATTTGAATATAAAACACGTTCAACAATCCAAGGTTTTTAAAGTGCAACTTATATCAGTCAGGTATAACACAATAGGCAAGCCAGTTCACAGAAGGTGCTTGAACAATGCCTGATTTTGAGCGGGCAACAAACTGCCAGGCATACCTTACAAAAAGACCCTGTTTAAAAAAGTGCTTTGAAAGTCTTGAATTTCAAATTAACTATCAAACTTGTTCAAATTCACAAACAAACAAGTCTGCTTGGCCAGTCTGTTTGGAGACAAAGAATATCATATCAGTTTTCCTCCTCGTCTTGTTCTTCGTCCTCTGTCTGCTTCGCTGCCCAGTCCATTCTCACAACTCCCGTAGCATCAGGCTCTGCCACATTTGGGTGTTTAAAATAATGACCATGAGCTTCGTAGTCATTGATTTTTTTTTTTCCCCCTCTTTCTTTTGCCAACCTCACATCAGGCATCAGAGCTATTTGTTTTGCTTTCCTACGTCCTTCCCAGTGGATAATCAATTTCTTTAAAGTGGACATTGGTTTAGCGCAGTGTTGCGTCCAAGTGGATACTCTGTCACAGCATTACGAGCACAACATAAAAAAAAGCCAATCATTTTTTGTACTGGCCAGGGTTCACCCAGCAGTCCTCTGAGAAATGACTATCAGATGAACAGCTACTGAATTGTCTGTCACTGGGGAGGCCGGCATCAAGGCCGAGACGGCTGTTCATATCGCATCTTTTCCAGATACGCTTTTCTGCTCGAGAAAGTGGGCGTGTGTTTAGACCGCAGGGGCGGTGCCGGGGTTGCTCCTCACTTTGTGAGGTAGAAAAGTGAGGACCCAGTCATTTTCTTAGATTAGGAGGGACTGGTGCTTAGAGAGAAGAAATGACCAGAAATGTCGCTAGATGGATGAATGGCGGAAAGCACCACTTTTTGGGGGTTGCTGAAATTTTTGCATTTTAACATGGCTAAAACCTCCCAAAAGGTTAGATTGCGTTTTATGGTCCCTTTAAATTTTGCCCAAAGGAAGCCATGGTTATATCAGTTCAAGTATAGTGCTGGTGATTGTGAGGGCCCTTGACTCACAGGGGTACTTAGAAAAAGTGTTTTAAATTTGCGTCATTGAAGTAGTAGGCCTCAAATATCTGGCAGTGCCTCTGTTATTGTTGGTCTATTAATTTTGAATTACCCACATTTCATTTCTTTATCCGTTATAGGATTTTATGACAAATGGGACTAATTAACTTGTTTAGGATTTTACACTAATTAAAATTCACGGCCCGTCAATAAGCCTATTCCAGTGAAAACCAGTTCAATGACAATAAAAGTAATTGCCTATTTATAGTCGTAACCTAATGTGCTAGTTGGGCTGCGTGGTAAGTTTGCATGCTCTTCGGCTGGTTGAGGCGCATTCTGAAAGATGTTTGAGTGACATAGTGCAGCCAGGGTTTTTTCGCTCCGTTTGCCATCTGTTTTCCTCGACTGATCCTATTTGAGAAGGTTTACCTAAGGGTGCTTTGAAAAGGGCTCCTGTGTGAATGCTTACTTACTCTACCGTGCTACTCACGAGGCTTCAATCTCAATATCCCTTTATTTAAATGTTGTTTGACTCATCTGTGGAAAGGTGTTCAAACCTGACCATATTTTGTACCGGGCCGCATGACTCGTCTTCCACCCACACAAAGTTAGAAGCAGATAATTCAACTCCTTCCTTCATGAAATGTCTTGAGTGCAATACTGTATACTATTTATAGTATGACCTTGGCAAGTAACTTTGTTTGCTTCAGATGTGACGAGGTTTGTTTGTTTTTTTGATCCTGCAGCCTTGCTATCAGAAATCAAAGTCACTACCATTGTAATCAACAAATTGTCCCTAGGTGTGATTGTGAATGTGAATGGTTGTTCAGCTATGTGACCCCTGCAATTGGCTGGCAACCAGTTCTGGGACTACTATTTCCATGACCCTCGTGAGGATAAGCATTCTGGATAATGAAATATAAATGCTGGCTGTTCAAAAACAATTCATTCTTACTAATAATTTTGTACTCTTCTCTTAGGTCAGTCACAGATCCCAGAGATGGAAAGCGAGTTGCCCTCAAAAAGATGCCCAATGTCTTCCAAAACCTCGTTTCTTGCAAGAGGGTGTTTCGAGAACTGAAGATGCTATGTTTCTTTAAGCATGAAAATGTGAGTACTGCCATATTACATTAAAAAAACAACATCAAACTTAAACATAAACAGACAATAAATAATAAACTTACGTTCTGGATGACATTTATATGCAGTTGTGCACTCCTTCTGCATTTGTGTATATGGCTATTTCAGATTGAACCACTCACTTAGTTATACTCCGTTATACCGTATATCATTAAAAGATTTAATTGAGCGAGCACAATTTATTGTTGTTTGAATCCTGCTCACCATATTCTTCTATTAGCCTTGAGAGAATCTTAAGATTATAATACGAGAAAAATCACTCATGGTATTTTCATGACCATAGAACACACCTGAAAGTCCCAAATTTTCTCCAAAACGGATGGGGCTCCTTATAATGCGAAGCACCATATGTGTGGACCAAGTTCCAAAATTCTGTACATGTTGTGTGAGTTTCACGCACGATCTGCCTGACTGACTAGGATCATTACACAGCGCGTGCGTGTGTGTGTGTGCGTGGGTGTGTGGGTGTGCGTGTGCGTGTGTGTGTAAAGTTGAGACCACAGTGCGCTGAACTGATTGGGCGCATTACACTTTGTATTGTGTTCGCACCCCTGTTGGTCACGGTGTGAGACAGTCACTTGACAACAGACCAGTATGTACGTGCCGGAGAAAGCTGGACAAAAGGGCAGCTGTCCACGATGTCGTAGTCTGTCTGATCATTCATGTTATTGCAAGCAAGAAACATCACAGGTTATATTAACCTTTACTCTACATGACCTCCCCCCGCTTAAAAAAATAAATAAATAAAACACGCTGCCCAAAGCACACCACTCACAACATCTCTAACCAGCATTCTGATGCTGAAGCACTATCAGAATGGTTTGCAGCACTTGGTAATATGAATTGCATGAAAGATGCATGTTTTTTGCAAATTTTATTTCTTTCATCAATTAGACCAGGGGTGGGCAAACTTTTTGATTGACGGGCCACAATGGCTTGTAAAATTTGACAGAGGGGCCGGACCAGGAGCTGATGGATGGAGTGTTTTGGTAAACTCACCTCATCGGAGAAAAAAAAATTACATTTAATTTAAATGAAAATGAACAAAACATTACAACAATATATATGTCTTTGAAAAACCACAGTATTTAGAAAATAAAACATTAACATGGTTTATTCATTTAATTTTTTCAAGTTTGGCGGGCCGGATTAAAACGTTTAACGAGCCGCATGTGGCCCCCGGGCCGTAGTTTGCCCACGCCTGAATTAGACTGTTTCATTGTTTGCTAGTATGCTGTTCAGTTGATGTTGGGTGAAAGTTTTGGTTTTGATGTAAAACCGGCATTGTGTGATCGCGCACTGTAAAGTTAACTTGTCTGATTGCACTGCTATTCAAGTTGTCACACAAGCCGTCTGAGCAGCAGCTACACTGACAATGATGAGGGCTGCCGTTCTCAATACATATGCTATTATGCTCACTAAGATATGTTTTGACATGCCTGCGTCCAATTATACAGTGCGCCCTATATGTGTGTTAAATACAGAATTTGCATCCACAACTGAGATTGCGCCCTATATTGTGGTGCGTCCTATGGCCATGAAAATACGGTACTGCTCCTGTGTGTTGTGTCAATAGTCCTAGTGCACTAAGCTTAAAATGCTATGAAAGAAATGAAGCTGAAGAGCAGCATTCACTTTGATTTCATAACTAATGGACTTGCTGTGATTTTTTTTAAATTAAAAGATTACCAAGACTACTTGATGTTTGAACAACATTTTTAGCATTCTTAACTTTGGCATTACAAAAATGAACATCAGATTCAAAGTATCGGTTTTGATAGGATAGTTTGTATCCAATCATTGCACGTTCACTTTGAATGCTCTCTCCTCAGGTGCTCTCCGCTCTTGACATACTGCAACCTCCACACATTGACTACTTTGAAGAAATGTATCCTTCACTTTTACAATTGCCTTCATCTTGTCTGTCTTCAACAGAAAATTTAAAGAGGATATTTTAGTGCGGGGTACGTTTCCTGTCTGTTTTAGATCTCTCCCTACTCCAAACACTCCTGATTTAAACGATCAGCACATCAACAAGCTCTGTAGAAGTCTGAAGCAATCCTGATCATTTTTGTTAACCACAACAGGCTGGTCTTTAGTCGCTTACTTGAACGTCCCAAAGCAATGACCACTTGTAGGTGTGCCTGCTGAAAGTGAATACTGTAAAGTCCTACTTAACTGACGTGATCCTTCTTGGGTTTAAGCTTTTGGATTAGTTCCAGCATCTGTCACATGTGACGAACTGATGACATGTACAGTTAAGTAAATTGAATTAAAAAAATGTTTTTTTAATGTTAAAGATACGTTGAAATGTCAAATGTGTGTGCCCAAGTGTGTGTGTATCTCTCTCTCTCTAGCTCTCTCGCTCTCTCTCTCTCTCTCTCTCTCTCTCTCTCTCTATATATATATATATATATATATATATATATATATATATATATGATCTAAATGGATTAATTTTTACAGGCACTTTTTTCTTAGAAACAATTCTCAAAACATTCACAGTACATTTAGTTATAAGGACAACACTCCAACAGTGTTGGTTTGCAAGGCCCAGTGGTAACTTAAGCAGGCTGTTTTGTTCTGAGATGATGTGCTAATGTACAGCTAATATGGTATAGTGTTTGAATTTGGCTTAGCAAGTTATGCAAATTATTTCTGAAGTAAATAGAACTGAGTTAACTGAGTTTAATCGCATGATATTTTTTTTTAAACAAAAAAACACACCAAACCGAAATGGTTGAATCGATCATTGTTGACTGTTTTCAAAAAACGTTCCACCCCTCGTATATACAGTATTACAACAATTTACAACAATACTTAATCATGTTTACAATTTCATATATACCAATGGCTCGAAATGAGCGGTTTCTCATCGCCGTTTGTGGGACAATACTTAGATTTTCCCCCTCATTGAAACGTACTAAATAGCAAAACTACAAACCACAGATTTTGTTGTGCTGGGCACATGCATGTTAAGGTTGCCGCAACACCCTTACATCACCTACAGTGGAGCAGTTCTTTGCTGCATTGTTTAGGAAACCCCTACATCTGTTAGCCAATCAGATAACAGTGATGTTACAGTATTAGTGTATCATATAGACTGTATTTTTATGTCTTGCTGTCTCTCTCGCGGGAAGCCCGAATATGTTTTTGGTTTGTATAAAACTTCCATGCAGGCTCTTATTTGCAGCATCATGTTATGGATCGCCCCATAACCAGCAGCAGAGACTAGTGTTGTATTCGTCAACGATGACGACGACCAACATATTTTGTTAACGCCCCTTTTTTTCATGACAATAACGAGACGATGACGAGCTAAACGAGGTTCTTTGATGAAGAAAACATGACATGATGTACATTAATTTTCGCTGACGAGACGGGACGAAATTCTTAGTGTGTGGTTGGTCAGACGATCCAAATTTATGTCATCCCTTGCTATTGTACACGTAATCTGTATTTCAAAAAGTTGCAATGAAGTGCAACCTACCCTTTGTTTGCGTACACCCACCACCGGGACAGTACATGCGCCGCACACACCATTGCACACACCGGCACAACAAAACACAGACACGGCTGCGGCCATTAAAAAAAAGAAAAAAAACGCCTATGGTCATTCGTCTCGGCTCATAGACACTGACACGCTTTCCTTTGACGGACCACGGTGACAGTAACACTTGATGGGCTACTTTGTTCTGATAACAGCAAGCTGTTACCAGTAAAAAAGATATGTTTAATAGTTTGTAGTTGTACTACTGTTAAAACAAGTCTACTACAAATCTCTGTTGTTAAAATCTTTTTGTTTGGTTTATTTATGTTGCTTTAAGTGAACTAAAGCCACACCAGTTGCCAAATAAAATGTTTTGGTTCTCGGCATATTTTGGAGCAATGACCCTTGATTCCACTGTTACCACTGTTTGTAATGCATAATCCTTATTAGTAGTCGATCAGGAAGTCTTTGCTAATCGGTGGAAACCTTGAATGCCTCGTTTGAACTAAAACGGACTAAAACCTTTTTGAGTTTTCGCTGCATAAACTTACGAAAAATAGACCAAAACTTTTTTGGGGGCGTTTCCGTTGACTAAAATAATCACAAATAGCAATGATTAAATGTGATTAAAACTAATAAGCATTTTCGTCCAAATGACTAAGACTAAATCTAAAATGCCTGCCAAAAATAACACTCGCAGAGACTCTCCAATCTTGAAATGTTATGGCAGAACCTCACATGCTGCAAGTGTGCATAATACAGTAGAGGCTTGCACAGTTCATTTCGTCCCATCTCAATTATACCCCACCCCTGTAATGCTAACGCAATGGAGGCGGCGCGGTGTTGGGACAAGCGGAGTGGTGTGTTTCAGGGCTGGAATCTGCAATGGAAAAGAAGCTCATGTGGGTCACCACTTGAAGGCCGGGTGCATTGTAAAGTGGGCTGCGCGCTGAGGCAGGCAGTCAAGATCCACAGCTACAGAAGCTTGCTCTAGGGACGTTGAACATTACCTCTTTGGTGGAGAAAGAGTTTGAGCTAGTGTGCACGTTCGAGAGGTTTTGACTTAAAAGTGTTGGTGAGGAAGTAAATGTATACTCTGCTACAATGCAACAGCTGCCATGAATCATCTGATGTGCTTCATTTTGTAGTCTTGTAGTAATACAGTGTTTTGTTCTGTTATCACACCTTTTCTATATTATAATCAAGACCACGTGGCACTGTTTATGCAACATAGGCAATGTTGGTATAAATCAAATGGATAACCGATTAAGAGTGGACAGACATAACAATCACGCTCATATTGTGACACCATTATACAGTGGGAAATGAGCCCACATGGCCTGCGCTGTAGTCAGGCGGGTAGTCACACTGTTATGTCAATGACATACTGTAACTTTGAAAATACAGGCACGACGACTAACTTGAATTGTCATTTCGACGTTTCGGGTTATGGTTAGGGAAGGCTGGAGCCTCTCCATACACCCCGTATTGGTTATCGCCCATTCACAACAGATTCACACTCACATTCACACCTAAGGCCAAATTAGAGTCCTCATTGAACTTAGCAATGATGTTTTTGAAATGTGGGGGAAACTCGAGGATTCGGAGAAAACACGCAAGCAAACGGGGAGAAAATGCAAACTCCCCACAGGAAGGCCGAAGCTCAGATGCAAATCCTTCACCTCAGAACTGTGAGGCGGAATCGCTAACCACTCGACCAATGCTTGATCCCCACTAATCAGATTGAATTTCACTAGCATTTAAATAATGTCAGCAGACATTATAAGATGAAGTTTGGACAGATTACATTGTGGTATTTATGTCCATTATTTGGGCGAAACTGGCCGGTGTTTGAACAATAAATGTACTCTCTTGTTAGATAATAAGGCTTGGCGGTCTTCTGTTCTTATGTTCTTGGTTACGTTTTATATTTTACCTTCACTTCCAACTGGTCAGATATGTAGTGACTGAACTGATGCAAAGCGACCTCCATAAGATCATCGTGTCCCCCCAGCCCCTGAGCTCAGACCACGCCAAAGTTTTTCTCTATCAGATTCTACGAGGTAGGATTTTGCAGTTATTTTTAGTTCTGATTGGTGATATTGACGTTATTAATTATGACATTGATGATGTGAATCTATTTTACCATGCCATTTTTGTGATCAACTATCAACAGGACTGAAGTACCTTCATTCCGCTGGCATTCTTCACCGAGACATTAAACCTGGCAACCTCTTGGTCAACAGCAACTGCGTACTGAAGGTGCGTGTTATGTGACGCAATTATTAGAAAAGACAAGGAACAGTGGGAATAACATTATTATTTTTGCTGTAAAATGAAACCATCTGAGTTTGAAATTGAAGATTTAATGGGGGAGATCAACAGCCCAGGTTGTATTTCCAGGTTCAGTATTTTCATCTGCGTCCAAGTCCAATGAAGTTGAGACGTTGTGTTAAACATACTGTAAATAAAAACAGAATCCAATGATTTTTTTCAAATCATGTTCAACATATTTTTAATTGAATACAATACAATGACAAGTTAATGTTCAAACTGATAAAATTCATTCAATCATTAACTTGGAATTTTATGGTTGTGACACATTCTTGTAACAACATTCAATAATGTTTTGCAAAGTGAGGACACCAAGTGTTGAAATTATGAAGGTGCAATTTGTTTCCATTATTGCTTGATGTACAGCTTCAGTTGTCCAACAGTCCCATCTCCGTTGTTGTATTTTACACTTCATAATGCACCACACATTTTCAATGCGCGACAGGCAGGCTAGTCTATCAAGCGCACTCTTTTTCTACGAAGTCGCACTGTTGTAACACGTGCAGAATGTGGTTTGGCATTGTTTTGCTAAAATAAGCAAGGGCGTCCATGAAAAATATGTGGCTTTGATGGCAGCATATGTTTCTCCAAAACCTGTCTATACCTTTCAACATTATTGGTGCCTTCACAGATGTATAAGTTACCCTTATTATTGGCACTCGCGCAGCCCCAAACCTGCACAAATGCTGGCTTTTGAACTTTGCGTCCATAACAGCCCGGATTGTTCTTTTCCTCTTTGGCCTCGTTGATACAAATTCCACAATTTCCTAAAAGAATTTGAAATGTGGACTCGTCAGACAGACCACAAAACAATTTTCAACTTTGCGTCAGTCCATTTTAGATGAGCTCGGGCCCAGAGAAGCTGACTGTGTTTCTGGGTGTTGTCAATAAATTGCTTTTGCTTTGCATAATAGAGTTTTAACATGCATTTAGGATGTAGCGCCCAACTATATTTCGGACATTTGTTTTCTTAAGTGTTCCTGAGCCCATGTGGTGATATCCTTCACACATTAATGTCGGTTTTTGATGCAGTGCCGCGTGAGTGATCCAAGGTTACCGGCATTAAGTGATGGTTTAGGGCCTTGCCGCTTATATGCAGTAATTTCTCCAGATTCTCTGAGCCCTTTGATGATATTATAGACTGTAGATGATGAAATCCCCAAATTCCTTGCATTTGTACGCTCACAAAGAGGTGAACCTCGCCCCGTCTTTGCTTGTGAATGACTGAGCATTTCAGGGAAGCTCCGTTTATACCCAATCATGGCACCCACCTGTTCCCAATTAGACTGTTCTCAGGCGGGATGTTTCAAACATGTGTTTGAGCATTACTCAACTTTCTCAATCTCAAAATCAAAAGAATCCCACCTACAAAGCTTCAACAATTCATGTCTTCAGTTCCCAAATGTTGATTGAATATTGTTAAAAGAAAAGGTGAACGTGCATTTTTGGAAGTTGTTGCAGCCAGAAGGTTCCAAGCTCCTGATTATTTGCTCAAACAATAACGTTTGTCAGTTTGAACATTAACTATTTTGTTTCAGTAGTGTGTTCAATTAAATATAGGTTGAAGATGATTTGCAAATCATTGTATTCTGTTTTTATTTGCACATATCGGTAACTCAAGGGTGTGAACCATTGATTATTACCAACTTTTTTGATTGTTGTGTTTTTTTGAAGGCATACGTCAGAAGATGCAAATCCCTTACTGCCAAGAAGCATTGTTAGGCCAGGCAGAAACTTGCCAGACTATAAGAAATGAGACTCAACATTTTTGGACATGATTTTTAGGGATCAATGAGACAAGATTAACCTTTACCACAATGATGTAAGGGACAAATTGGAAAAAGAGTATCTGGTCATGATCTTACGAGCTTACAAGCTGATCTGTGTGCTTGTGGGACTGGTTCAATAATCTCCATGGCACATGATGGCATCAAGAGTGAACTCGGAAGACTATAGATTTATGTGCTTGCTAATTGTTTCCTAGTTTAGGGAAGGTATAACCAAACTGATCAGAAGTGCCTTATCATTCGGCGAGATAGGCCGAGTCAATCTTGAGACTTTGCATTTAGCAGACACATTTTTATTATTTAGCTTTCGACTCAACATGAGACTGTCGCTGTTCTGCTGTTCTACTGATATATATTGGTTGTCTTTTAATTTGTATGCTAATTTCCTGCTAATTTATATTACACCATATGGAAAGCGCTTTGTTAAGCTCCAGCTGTTGTGAAATGCACTATAAACTAAGTTGTATTGTATTGTATTGCATTTACTGAAATGGAGACAGAACGGAGCAAACCCCCTATATAAATTACTGAAAGGTGAAAGTAATAATGAAATAAAAATGTCAAGATTTCTTTAGGATGTCACATTATTGCAAGCAACGCATATGCAACTAAATGTCATATTCACTATGTTTCATTTCTGTTGTATCACATTTGCTGAACTATAAATTGACCTGTTGAATGAGTTTTTATAAATGATTACCTTACCATGTCTATCAGAATCAGTTGGGAAAAACCTGGAATTGAAAGCTGGAAAGTTTTTTTCTTTGTGTTGCTTCAAATTCAAATGTTTGCAGTCAACAGCAAAACTAATGGAATTGAGATTTAGAATTATTTTGTTTCAGATCTGTGATTTTGGCCTTGCACGAGTAGAGGAGACTGATGAGTCGCGGCACATGACTCAAGAAGTGGTGACACAATATTACCGAGCACCAGAGATTCTGATGGGGAGCCGTCACTACTCTAACTCCATCGATATCTGGTCTGTGGGCTGTATCTTTGCTGAGCTGCTGGGGCGAAGAATTCTCTTTCAAGCCCAGAGTCCCATCCAGCAGGTAAACAATGGAAGATAAGATACAAATTGTGTTCAATTTATTATGCATATTGAACTTAACGGAAATAAACAATTGCATTTGCTCAATCTCAGACAGGTTTGATAGTTTCCCTGCTGAGTCGTACTAATTAATTCCTAATGGGGTTGTTCCTTCTGTTCAAGTCTGTTTTTATGCTCAATGACACACAATGAATAGGGAGATCTTTCTGTTGATAAAAAGCACAAAATAGAAAAGAAAACAAAGTACTCGTTCGGTTAGAAATTTTGTGTGCGACTCAGAGAGGGAGTTGATTTATTTGGATGAAAGCTTATTAACGAACGTTTCTGTCAGATAAATACATTTATTGAAAGAGCAGTTGTTAAAAGGTCAAAGCAATGAATTACAGTGGGCTGTGAAATGCAAGACTATTTTTTAACAGTAGACGCGAAGGTGTCAGAAATACCATTGACGTTTTTGCTGCTCTGGTTATAAAAAAACAAAATGCCATGGTGTGGCCTCCATTATCCCCAATTCTCAACTCTATTGAAATCCATCCTTAAAAAAAAGAACATTAGGGGTGCACTGAACAGCAATATTTTGGACCTTCAAACTGCAACTCTTGCATCCTCCAATGAGGTGCACGAATTGCGTACTCTCCCTGGACTCACAATTGCAATGGATGGGAATTAATATTGATACGGTGATATTGAGGAGAGCATCTCGACAGTAGTCAGGAAGCAGGTAGGCATTTCTTCAACATCTGATTTCTTTCAGTGCTCAACTTCACAGGTAAGACACTCTAAACTCAAGGAAAACAAAGTTAACCAATGATTAAAAGACAGGAGTGGTCAATAATTGGATACTTCCCTTATATGGCTTAAATAAAGAATCAACTTTTCTAGCTTCTCTATACTGTGCAACCATTTTGAGGACTTCACAATTTAACTGGTGGTTTGGGCTGGGTGCTGTTATCTAATATTTAGATTTGTCTCTTATTTTAGCTGGACTTGATCACTGACTTGTTGGGGACTCCTTCTATGGAAGCAATGAGGACAGCATGTGAAGGAGCTCGTGCACACATTCTCAGAGGACCTAACAAACAGGTAATGGGGTTGCTCTTGTAAGGATTTTTCTTCTTTCTGCCAGCCTTGTTATTTGATAAGTATTTAATGATTTATAATCACATGTCCACAAGGTCCTATGGATACTGATGTCCAGATTTTTTTACTTTGAACTTAATCAATTATTTAACCATGAGACAGGTACCCTCCATGTCACAATAAAAAAAGCACTTTGTTTTCTTGCTTGCTTATTGTGTTTACTTTACGCCAGGTGACCAACAAGGCACACCACACACATAACGATATCTACCCAGTGGCATTAATATCAACGGTGCAACCGGTGCATGCATGAATCCAGAAGGCGTTGGGGGCTCATCTAGTAAAAGGAACAGCCGTCCAAAATTCACACAAACCCCTGATTTTGTGAATAGAATGAGATTTGTTTTTTAAATCAAAGCCTAGCTGGCAGAAGCTAGCATCCAGAGTTGATCAGTAGTTTGCCAGCGAGTTCCATCACAGAAGCGGCATTGACCCTACCGCTGAGTCCCACTTCTCCGGGCTGCCAGAAGGTGACTTTCCCGCCACTGCAGCCTCAGAGGACAAATTTGGAGCATTCGGCTGTGCCGAAACAGTTGCAGGGACTACTCTGTCCACACTAGAGGCTGATATTTTTTCTGAGAAACCCGTGTGTCCTGAGATTACATTTAAATAGCTTTAAAGGTTGTAAAATAGGCTATGATATATTGCAACATTTTTTTTTCGATATTGTTAATCATATCCCAATATTGTAATTGCAAAACACTGCATAAATACATGAAGACCGAAATGGCTGTGCGTGTGCAGCCAAGCCTGCGTGTGTGTGTTCAGGCAGGGAACAAAAAAAATTTTTTTGCACCGGAGCCTATCGCCATGATGTTGCTCCTCTAGTTTCTACCAATGATTGTCTCGTCCTCCAAGCCACAAGTCTAGCAGACATCAGTTAATCAGACCTTTTATGAATTCAGTGCAATGGAGGAAATAGAACTCAAAATAACCTGATTATCTTTGTGTATTTGGTTTAAAAATAGATTTCCTCCACCCATAATCAAAATCAACAATAGACTGGCTTGACCAGCAGAAAATTAGATTTTGCAATTGCTGTGTTATCCTGATTTGATTTTGATTTGGCAGTCAGATTTGGATGTTCCATGCTGATTAACTTTTAAATGAATGACTAAGTGCTGTGGGCGACACGGTGGCCGACTGGTTAGCACGATGGCCTCACAGCGAGAGACAGCATCAGGCGTGGATTCGATCCTGGCTCCGGCCATCCTGTGTGGAGTTTGCATGTTCTCCCCGTGCTTGCGTGGGTTTCCTCCGGGTACTCCGGTTTCCTCCCACATTCCAAAAGCATGCATTGTAGGCCGATTGAACACTCTAAATTGCCCCTAGGTATGAGTCTGAGTGCGGATGGTTGTTCATCTTTGTGTGCCCTGCAATTGGCTGGCAACCAGTTCAGGGTGTCCCCCGCCTACTGCCCGAAGATAGCTGAAATAGGCTCCAGCACCCCCCGCGACCCTTGTGAGGAGAAGCGGTACAGAAGATGGATGGATGGATGGACTAAGTGCTGTAATTAAATTAAACATTAGGTTAGTTGTCCTGTTGTTTTCTGTCTAACTATGGGAAGCAACCTTTTGCAACACTCCAAGACTTCATTTTTATTATTGAGGGTTTACTTGACCATGGTGCCTTACTCGCATTCTCACTTCTCTACAATGAAACTTAAATCTATTTTATTGAATTAAGAATTATTTGCGTTCAAGAGGGTGTTATAATAGGCTTCCACTTGCACATTTCTTCATCCCCTGCTCAGGAGCAAAACATGTGCATGCTTCTCTTACATTGCTGGAGTCTTGCAATCAGCTACTGCACTTTGCAGAGGAGGATTTAGGATTGTTGGCTGTGTACAGCAAAGGCCTCAGAAGCAAATTGTCTTTCGCTGGTGCGAAGCACGGGAACAGACTGCCTGCAACCATTCTCTTGGGGGCGATTTGGTGGAGGATGCGGAAATGGATTTTCCCGCCGCTGTTCAATCAACTCTTTGAGGCTTATGGCAAACCTTCCGGTGTGGAGGATGATGATGCGGAGGAAGCCGACTCAGACCTTCCCAAAGATAGTTGGAGGAGGACCATGAGGATATCTCCCTGTTCCTCAAGCTTTGTGACCTGACCGGTTTAATTGGATTTTGGTAGGATAGCGCAGGTGCTCTCAATGACACTTTTCATACTTTCATTAGAGCTGGGCAATTACTTTAAATTTAATTGTGGCTTCTCACTATCATAAAAACATTCAAAAGAAAAACGATAAAGGTGCTGAACAGGGTGGTTCTACCGTTTGGATGTGATTGCGTCTTAAGTGTTACAATCAGTGTTAGGACTGTGTTAACAGAAGATTTTTAATTCCGGAGCGAGCTTCATGTCATGTAGTGAGACAATGCATGAGATTTCAAAGTGGATCCTTTTACATTTTCACGTAAACTTGCTTCTATTGATAACCAGAATCTTGAAGTAAAGGTATTTCACATGACCATAGATGGGCACTTTATGCTATTTCTTCAGTCCGTCCCATCCCAATATCCATCTCTGCACATCGCTGCCCTTCTTGTATGCGTCAAAGAAATACCCTTGAGAATGCACATGCATGTGCTTTCAAAGCGGGGGGAACACCTTTTAATCAAAGACGATTTTAGTGTGTGAACGAATACAAAGAGTCTGACAAAAATCTGTGACGTGTTTACAAGAACCTGTGAAATTGCAATGCTTAACGTTCTGTATGCTTTAAATGTGCTGTCCAATAAACCGTCTATTATGGTGCACCAACAACAATTGAAATAGATGCAAGAAAATACTTAGTGACATGATTTTTGTTTGGTTTACAGCCATCCCTTCCTGTTCTTTATACACTGTCCAGTCAAGCGACTCACGAAGCTGTCCACCTCCTCTGCAGGATGCTGGTGTTTGATCCGGTGAGTTATTATACCCACCGGATTTTATTTTATTCGCCATATTGTTTAACGAAAAGAGGTCTTATCTGAATGTTTCATAATTTTATAATTTAAATTTAACTTTACCAACTTCCTTTCGAGATAGAACTAGAACTACACTCTGGTTCATTCATCATCAAATTTTTATTTTTTTTTATTTATTTTTTTTTTTTTAGAATGCATGACTGTCCAACATTGTTTTTCTGGTTTAAATTGCATGTCATTTGTTTGAATTAATCAAAGATAAATATTGGCACTTTATTTGTACATATTTAAACAATATTATCAGGAAAATGTGTATGTAATGTATAAAGAAGGGCATTATGCTGATAGACTCCTTCAGGGGCTGAATATTTTACCAAAAGGTCTACTATCCAAATATTTCAGTATGTACACAATTACACAAATGTTATTTCATTTATTGTTGCTTTTTATTTGTATTTTATTCTCCTTTATTGAATTTGTATTAAGGTTTTTGACATGTAATTTAGCACGTGAGTATGTTATTTTTAGGGTACTGGTATTGGTGCTACTGTACGTCTGTATTCCTACTTGTAAAAATGTTCCAATACTACAACGCAGATACCACTTTATAAGTATGAACGTATGTGATCCGTGTTGAGATATATATATACAGAGGTTGCCGTCCTGAAAATTGTTGTGCTGGTGGGGCGTCCAACAGACTGTTTCTCAAGTCCCTTCTTCCATGTTGCTCAGCTTCAACTTTGCTACGACGGAGGAGGCTAGGAATGCGGTTGGTGCACTGCGACACATCTGCTACCGCACTTGCATGCGGTAGCATGCATGGCAATGCAGGATAGTTGATCGTGCCAGTAGCATCTGCTTGTCTCAAACATTAAGCCAAGCATGTCCAAGTACCCACAGATCTATACAGTGAGCCTGCATTCAGTCAGTTGTAATTCCTTTTCTCACTCTGCCATTGCTTTGATAACTGTGGCAATTCTCAAGATAATACATGCAAACAAGCACCAAACCCCAGAGAGGCATTCATTTATTAGACCCAAAACCCATGCAAGCCCATTCCCTCCTGGGGGGTGACGCGAGAGCAGTGATTCTCAAATAGTGGGGCGCGCCTGCGATGCTGAGGGGGGCGCATGGGACCCTGGGGAATATGTTTTTTTGCATGGTTTTGGAACCGAAAAAGGCGATCTCAGACAACGCGAGTTTGAGCTCGTCAAAGCTGTTTGTGCCCCTAGTTCACGCAGTACAGGTTTAAAAAAAAGCGTTGCCCTGTCACGCAGTACTGATTAAAAAAAAGCGTCGCCCTGTCGCTCGTTGTCCTGGAAGTGATTTCTTTCGCCGCTACTTAAATGCACCGCGCCAAGCTATCTTGCGCCGCAGCAGAACGGACTTTATTTGAACTATATGTAAGTCTGCGCATAGCAGAAGCAACAAGCTACGTGATAGCAAATAAACGACTCCGCAAACAAGTAGCGTGCTAAAGGAGGAGGCGAGCAAGGAGGCGCTAATCGTGCTAATCGCTAAAATCAATTGCTTGGATGTATGCTTAACTTTTAACAGAAGTCTGACTCGAACCGCGTTTGGGCGGAGAGCCAGCAGCTATGAACAGAAATGTTGCATTGCAACCATTACATATCTAAACATAAAATAAGACGACGGCTTCGTTAGCAATTTAGCAGACGCTCTCAGGCTGGAACACGGAAATGGCTGACGTCATCACAACAAAGAGGTTCGACGTCAAACGTATTGTAAACATAAAAAAAAAAAAAAACGTAGATGTTTGGATTAAAATCCCCATGGCTCTTTTTGTCTTTTCTATATTATGTACGTATTAATAACTGTTTGGTTTGTTCATGTTAATAAAGTTAAAAAAAAACAAGACAAAAACGTATAGTAAATATTTATCATCTCATCAATATTTGCACAACAGTACTGAGTTTCGAGATCCTCACAATAGTCGTTCTCAAAATGATATTTTTTTATCAATTTAGCTTTGTTAAGGGATATTTTATTGACAACATCTAACATTAATATACAAAGAACATGTACATTAGTACAAAATGTAAAAAAAAAAAAATCAATGGTGGGGGGGCGCAAATTGTTTTCTTCTTGGTAGGGGGGGCGTAACAGGAAATAATTGAGAACCACTGCTCTAGCGCAAGCGTGAGTCGTTTATATTACTCAGCCGATCACTGGATGTCCACTGCAATGACGTCTTAGTCAAATGTTTGTCCTTCAACTTTGAATGGTACTTTCAGTGACTACCTTAGTGACGGGCTGATGAAAACTAAAAAAGGGCTACTGCAGATATTGCAGAGATGCTTCTCTTTATATATAAAAAAAAGAGCCTGACCCTCTCTTTTTTAAAGTCCAGAGTACATAGAAGTAAATGATGGCGTGATAACGCAGTAGTCTCCAAAGCATCTGTCTATGAGTGACTCTTGATGCATGTCGAGATG
This sequence comes from Idiotropiscis lumnitzeri, assembly GCF_059441095.1. NCBI lineage: Eukaryota > Metazoa > Chordata > Actinopteri > Syngnathiformes > Syngnathidae > Idiotropiscis > Idiotropiscis lumnitzeri. The sequence continues at coordinate 21,582,123 of NC_142397.1, read as the reverse complement.
CTAATTGTCTCTGTCGTGCAACATTGTGTGATAAAAACCCACGAGCGAGTAAAATGAGTAGAAAAAACAGACGTACAGTAATACCCCGGTTAATGGGGACCGAGACCACCCGCGAAAACTGAAAATCCGCGAAGTAGCGGCGCCCCTTCAAAAATGCTTAAAGAAACCTATACAGGTATACAGTATACCCCCCTGTATACAGTACACCATATAGAATACGGGTAGAGAGAGAGAGAGAGAGTGAAATTCATGTTATAACAAAAAAAAAAAATTATTATTAAAACTTATTATTTTTTTTATTCCCCAGCCATTATTTTTGTATTTATTCAATTACTTCTTTTTGTATTTATTTAATTACTTCGACTTTTACCTGCTGGTACGCCATCCGGTGTGCCCTGTGAAATGAAAGGAGGCATTCTTCATTTATTTATTTATTCATTCATAACTGACAGCCTCGCGCTCCGCTCGTGCCCGGGCGGAAGAGGTGCTCCTCTTCGGCGTAATTGCCACGCACGCCGGCCGGCCTCCTCCGGAGCTCTCGTACGGTCCCGAACGGAGAGAAATGTCGCCCCGCTCGTGCCCGGGGGAACGTGCTCTTCTTCGTCCACTCTCCTCTTCGCCCACGCTCTTCTTCGGCGCACGCCGGCCGTCTAACCGCTCCAGCGCCCCGTCGTGCCGCTCGGCAAAACAACAATGCCCCCGCTGAGCGGAGCGAATGGAGAGCCCGATCGTGCCCGGGCAAAAAACTTTTTAATTTTTGAATATTTTTTAGACCCGCGAAGCACTGAACCCGCGAAAGGTGAACCGCGAAGTAGCGGGGTATTACTGTATTTGAAAAGTTTTTTTTGCAATGGGGAAATAGCTCAGTGATGAGAGAACACTAGAGTCTATGGCCAAGAAGGGGAAAAAAAAGGAGGAGGAGACCTGCTTAAAATATGGATATATTTTCATTTTAGATTCCCAAAATGTTTGTGGCTCCCGTGAGAAGTTAAAAATTTTCACATTGACATGTCCTTTGATTAAAAAACATTTTTTTAATCACAATTTCAAAGCATAATGGCATGATCAAGTAAGCATCCACACTTGATATCGGCGCATACTCACGTACAAGTACTTGTACTCAAACTCGGTTAAAAAAAAAATACTGGTTTTTGTACATCCCTAGATGTTTTTCATCCACATTCTTAGCCTGCTCACAAGTGGCTAATGAAGTTATTTCCCTTTACATCAAATTATGCATGCAGGTCCAAAGTGTGGGTTCATGCTAATAATGTACAATGTGCTTTTATGTTACAGCAGCATTAGCGTAAATTATTGGACCTGAATGGCTGAATTGTTAGGTGCAGATCAAATTTAGTTTTTAGTGACAAGCTTAATTACACTTAATTGTGTGGAACATCGAACTAACCTATTGTGGTCATACTCTGCCACTTTATACCTGAAACTTCAAGTAACCTGTCCATTTGGTCCTCAGTCGAAGCGGATTTCAGCAAAGGATGCCCTGGCGCACCCATACCTGGATGAGGGACGACTGCGCTACCACACGTGCATGTGCAAATGCTGCTACACGACGTCATCTGGCCGCGTTTACACAAGTGACTTTGAACCCGTCACCAACCCCAAGTTTGATGATGGCTTTGAGAAGAATCTAAGCTCTGTGAGACAAGTCAAAGGTAAATTGGGGACTATTGCGCTTTTGATATTCCGTTAACTTTTCTGAAACAGTGTACAGCAGATCTCAACTGGACTGGAATAATTGACGCTCGATGATAAGTGCCTATGGTATTTTACAGACTATAAGTCACACTTTTTCTCATAGATTGGCTGGCCCTGCAACCGACTAATACACTGATGCGACGTATGCAAGAAAAAATGTAATTTCACAGACTCTGGCCCTCTGGACTTATGCACCGTTTTGGCGTTTCAAATTAAAAAAGAAAAAAAAAAAGCATCAAACATCGTTGTACACCTAAAAATACATTGCATTAACAATTAAGAAATCATTACTGTAGAAATTTAGTCAAGTCTAAAACAATGTACCTTTAACAGCACAGCAAAGCAAAGGAGTTACATCATTGGTACCGATGCTCACAGGCCTCTCCCACTCCACTCCATTCCTGTGCTGAAGGGGAAGTCCGCTGCTGGTGCGTCGCTGCTTTAACAGTAGAACGCCTAAAGGACAACCATTTGACTTTTCTACCTTTTTAAGACTGAAGGGCAGCCAAATGGCTGGATTAACTTTGGACTAATATCCTAATTCAGGTGTGACCAGGCCAGCAATTTGCATTTTCTAATTTCCATGACCAAAGGGCAAACCAAGTTGTCGGACCAGTTTTTTCACCATTCTTCACCATTGTTCTGTGAATGTGGCAACCGCTCTCTACTCTGTACTCAGCTACTGCTGGGGGAAGGGAACTGATGTTGTTTGAATCAATGGAATAGCAATAGACACCATGCGGCTGAAGCCAGAGGGCAGCCATTTTACGTTGCCTCTACAACTTCTGTAATTTTTTTTCACTGAAAACACAGTTTTCAGTGCGTTTTAAGATAAGATCCCTGTATGGAGACAGGAAAACCTCTCAAAGAACAATTTCACTGTTTACATCAACCATTCAGAGTATGTTATCTCTGTAGCTTGATTTGTGATTGACACGTTAGCATAAACAGCAGCAAATTTACCTCATGAGTGCAAATTTAAAATTCCATTCTTATCAATGAAATGCACATGTAGAACTTCTCGTAGGATTATTGGTGTAATCGTATGCCATACAGGGTGGTATTTTTGCCTCAGACCAAGTAAATAACAGGAAAACACCAGAGGAATCAACGTATTCAAGTTAGGCGGGCATAGCGAGTGGCAATTTAAGATGGCCGCCGGTGGCTTTAATTCTCCTCATGGCAAGTAAGCGGCATTGTTTGTCCATCCATATACAAGTCTGAGACTACTCCACACTTTTACAAACTCCATCTATCTTTCTATGTATTTGTTTAATCATTTATTTTGTTTAAAGCTAAAAGACAATAACATTGAAATGCACACTATTGCAAAACCATAATGGAAATGCAAAAGCTACAACACAAGAACATTTGAACCACAGCGCTATTGCAAAAGCTACAACACAACAAAAGTGCAGAGGCAACCGAAGTGACCGAAACTTCCACGGGATGGGAAAAGACGCAAAGTTGAAATAGTAATAAAAGTTACATTGTTTTATTGTTGGAGCTTGTCTCACTGTAGCAATATCAGAAATAGTTTATGCTGTGTTTTCAAATTATTTATTTGTGATGTTCCTGTGGTTTGTCCGCGCGTACAAATGACCGGTAAAATATAATGTTCAGGCTAATATTGCCAGCCAATATGAAATTGAATCGCAACTTTTGCTTATTTACATATAATGTTGGGATACATCATGATGAAAGTTTTCTACACCTGCTTTTTCAAAGGTTCCTATTTTAGCCATGACTTGAATTTAAATCAATAAGACCGTAAATTTAAATTAATAAGACTAATTATTGTAGTAAAGCCTGATTGACCCGTTAAGTTGCTCATGAGGTGTAGTTATCAAGCACTGTTTAAGATATAAATGACAATATTTAATGGAGAATGTTACATGAAAGGTTGTCGACTATGCAGTGCTCTTTAACTTGGCAAAATTATATTGGATGCTCTAAATGAAAACATGTTTGGCTTTTAGTGTTATGGTAAAAATATGTAATTCAGTAACTCATGAATTCAAATTTAATGAATTGAACTTATTTTTTTCTACAATCGTAGTTTCTCAACATCTTTGTTTCTTGTGTTGTGTGGTGTAATGTTCCTTAGTGCTTGTCAGGCTCAAGTTTGGATTTTGACTCGCACCTTCACCATCTTGGACAAAGAATGTGTCAGTTTCCTAATTTGTCTGGTGTGTCTGGTTTCACCCCACAGAGATCATCCATCAGTTCATTTTGGAACAGCAAAAGGGGAGTCGAGTACCACTTTGCATCAACCCTCAGTCAGCTGCTTTCAAGAGCTTTATCAGGTGGGCGTTAGCGTGACCGTCTTTATTGTTCAGCAATAATAGCTTCTAATGCACTAAACCTGCTTTTCAGATTGGAAACATTTTCAAATTTTATAATTGAGAAAATTACACCCGATTCATTTGGGTATCTGCCAATGCCATTTGAGTCATTGGCAATGCATTAAGAAAAAAAAAAGAATGCATTAACATATTCTCACTTGCTTTATTGGCACACTGCACAATCCAAATAATTAATCATAATCTTATATGAACTTCACTCACTTCTTTTAATTCATGTCATAGCTCCTCTTAACGATTATTAATAATAACCACCAGTAGGCATGGGTCGATATTAGTTTCTGATGGTATGCTAACTGCGAGCAAAAAAAAAAGTGTCACACTACCTATTCAAATTACAGCTCTAAATTGTATTTTTTTTCTTGAAATATTTGGGTAAATAACTTTTTCCATTGAACAAAATGGATTTTATTTTGAAAGAAAATAAATTTGGTGCATTATGTGTGCCATGTTAAATAAAAAACCTTCTGTTTTTATTTCTTCTGAGCAAGTCACACCGTCATATCCCTGGTGAGCGACTTTTAGGACAGACCCCTAGACTACTCATGTTGGATTTGCTGGTACCTACACAAATAAACGTTTTTAAAAAAATATTTTTTATTTAAAGACAATGCAAAGGGGCTCATCAAACTTTGTATTTATGTATTTATTTACTATGTATTTAATCTACATCCATGCCTCCCTTCCTCCTCCTTTCTTTATTGTTTGTTGGCCTGGAGCACTGCAGTGCTCACTTCGTCTGTCGTGGGCCAGGCCCGGGCGGTGGTGGTGGCAACTGCTGCCAAAGCAGCGGTGGGCAACCTTGCCGCAGCCTCGCTCGGAGGCCATGAGAAACGGTGCGTTTGCTAGAAGACTCTGTTGCGCGGCGCGGGGAGTGACTCAGCGTCACTGCTGAGCGCGTGCGCCAGGCTAGGAGCAGGCGCCGTTTGCACCCTCCCCTAGCATTGGAGAGCGACCCTTGACCGCAACCTGCCTGAATGCCGGGGCTAGCCTGCGGGGGCCCTCCAATGGCAGGATATGGAAGCCGATCCCGTACCACCGTCTCCTAAAAATAGTCAATTTAGGCAATTACTTAAAAGGGCCCGCTTGTTTACTCAAGTCGTCAAGCAAGTCCGTCATATTCTGCGCTGCTTATAAGTCCCCTCAAAACAGATCAGCGCTCAGTACTGGTGACAGACTTTTTAAAACCACAGTAAATCATCAAACTAGTTATCGGCCCATGCTTAACCACCACCTTGTCCTATGATGAAGTGATGACACGCCTAAGCGGACCAAAGTACAAATTCATGTCCAGCGTGTTCAATTGCATATTATACCGGCACACCAGCTTTCAACTTCATGCATACTCCCCACTTGGTGATGTTTTCAACAAGAAAAGTCAAGGTTGTTATTTACTAGAGCGCTGACTTCCACAAAGGCCAACTGTCACAAAAATGGAAATAAACCTGCCACATTTGGGTTGTGTGTCAATTTAAAAGCAGCTCTCCTTGAAATGTGTGCTATTAATGCAACCTGACCCACCACCATATCCAAGATGCAGCATGTCTTGAAGTAATACACTTGTGCTTTGCTAATATTAACTTCACCCACTTCTTGCTTGCCATCTCAGTTCCACAGTGGCTCAGCCCTCAGAAATGCCTCCTTCTCCACTGGTGTGGGAATAGCTGCTGTAGTGAATGCGGTCATCTTTGCCAACTGTGAAGATGCTAAAATGGAGTCACGAAAGCGTCTCAATGTCTTCTGTCATCTGGGTAGTGTTTCACTGGATAGCAGGACTCCCGTTCTACTGGTCACATGCGAGAATATGAAGAAAGAAAATCCATTCATGTGTGTGTAGAAGGTTGCAAATTTAGGGAAAATACTTCGTAGACCAAATCAGAATGTGGTAAATGTCATGTGTCATCCACTATGATTCAACATCACACTGCTCCTTAATGAAGTTTATTTGTTATGTATATGTTTAAAAAAACATTTGTATTTAAAAAAAAAAAAAAAAAGCTTTTCATCAGCTGTGATAGTGACTTTCCCCTTGTGACGAGGCTTGTACTGCTACAGCTGTCTTTCCTTCTGCACTGTTATCTTATCTAATTGGCTTGAAACCCAAACTAATATTCAGACAATCGATTGTAGCCGCATCATCACATTTTTAGAAACTTTTTAAGTTCCCTGTTTTTACACACCTATTGATTAACTGATACACGTAACAGGAGTTTCTATTTCTATTTATATTTCAACTTGTAGTAACTATTATTAACCAAAGATGATGAGCCATACACAAAACATATGACAACAGTGTGGAAAATATGTATGTTGTTGGATATGAGGCTAATTATATAGTAATTATTGGAAACATCTTTTGGCTACATCCTCCGCTGTCTACTTATCAATCGCACTATTTGCATCGCTTTCAGAGCAAATTTTAATTAAGGTAATTTAAAATGAGCTCTTTCCAAAGTGGATTTCCATTCAATAATGTATTTCATTTGAAAATGTATGTGAGGTTTTACACTCAAGATGTATGCATGCTGTTATGCATGCAATTTGAGAGATGATATGCAAACAAATTGATTTGAGAGGCACCTACATTTTCAATTGGTCAACTGCAATCACACTATACTAGTCAGCAAAAAAAAACCTGCCTAAGTTCTTCAATAAGCAAAAGATTTTTTGTTAGTCGCTTCACATGCTGGTGTGCCATATAAACATGCTTTCAAATGAAGTGTTCAGCTAAGGCTATGCATGCCTTGTGAAGAGCAAAAGAAATCGGTTTGGGTGAGCAAAAATGCTAAAATATGCAAAATTATATTTATAGTAAAATTTAAAATGAACATTTTCAATTTTAACAAGTAGAAAAAACGTTAACCACGGTTCCATGTTTGTTCATCACGTATACACCTCCGAATTTAAACACCCTAAGGTTGAACTCACTCAAAAGGAGCACATTTCTCGCTCAAAGTCAAGAAAACATCGAGTCTCTCCATTGTTCCTGTGAGCGTTTGAGTGTTTCCTTGACTCACTATCTGTAATTCTCTATAAAAGATGTCCAGTTTAGTTAAGATTGTATCTGCGTTCCACAATTCACTGCTTATCAGGTCATTTCATTGCCATCTGTGTGTCTTTAAATATGGTAGAATAATGGAAGTAAGTTGAGTTGTATCAAAACAAGCAACGGCCAGTAGAAGGGGACTGAAATGTTCGTCAAAACTATTCTTCTCTGAAACGCAAAGTAGAAAAAAGTAATGTAGCAGGTTTTCTATTGATCAAATGAATTGAGACCTTTTGAAACTTTCCGAAGACAAATCCATCTTGCAGAACAACTTCCAGGTCTGGAAGTTACTTCTTTTGTATGCCGCAGACCCTTTTTAGAGTACTGTATAATGCTTTTACAAGCGACTGCGAGCCCTTTCTGCAATTACAATTTAATTGCCATTTTCTATCCTTGCTTTGCTCTTAGTCCTTGACACACAATAAAGTGATAAGATCATTCTAGCTGAGAGCATGGTCATGCATATAAAATGGAGACCCACAAAAGCACTCGAGAGAGGTTTTAGTTTAGGAATAAAGGAAGCGCAGAAATGAGTGATAGCTGACAGCAGGAAATATCCAGTCTTCCTTTGGAAACTGCCTATTTTGGAACATTTCTTCTATGCTTGTTGTTCTGAGGACCGTATGGATAAATGGAGACTCGTCATCAAAAAGAAAAAGCACCAAGCTAGAAACCAGTAAAACCAGCAATAGCATTCTCTCAAGGTTGTAATTAGTGTATTTGACTATATCACCATATTCTATTGACGAGCTCTCTTCTCATGACTTGTCTTTAAAGAGCAGAAACAGGAAATAAGTAGCATATTAACATTTTGTTTGTAAATGGTAATACAATTCTGAGGTCTACCCAGCTCCTCTTCATTCTTGTACACTGTATCCAGAAGAAATAGCTTTGAAGTAAATTATTTAATATATTTTTAGAATTATTTTCTATCCTCTTCTTGTTCTAAGGCATGCGTTCTCACACCTCAAAAGTATGATTATGTATATATGTGAAATAGAGAAGCTAATATACACACCAACCTAAAATGTATCACTGTATAGAAATTGTATTAGCCTGCACATTTCTAAGGCTGTGAAGTTGATTTTATTTTTAAACCTTGCATACAAATGTATATATTTTCTTTCTTTTTACCCTGCAACTAGTAAATCTAGCGGACAAACAATGCTGTCCAGTGGAATCCACAGTAATGTCAGTTGTATGTTGTGTGTACAGCAAATTTGTAGATAAATATAAGGAGAAGCCTTGTTTTGTTATTGATGTTCACTCTGTCATTGCAGCAACACTGCGTGAATATGTATATAATGGATTTGCCGTGTTGGTCTCTACCTCTTGAGCTCTCAAACTTGGTTTTGTTTACCTCCAAACATTCATGGAGATGTATCAAAACACTTGAATGTCCATTCAAGCTTTTATACGGAAATGATTAAATCTACGGCCCCACCACTCACTATGCTTTACGTTATACCAAGCATTCAACTCCAAATTTGAGTCATCTAATTTTTTTATTTTGGTGTCATTTCCCATTAGTAGCCAAGGGTTACCTGACTGTTAGCAAGTTCTAGCTCCATAATAATAATAATAGGACATTGGCTTTTGGCAAGGAAGAGTTACTTCTTAACCCAGAATAGCTGTGTTTAATGCAAAGTGGCAAGGATGTAAATAGATACCTATGCAGACATTCTGTACGTATTTGTACTTTTCAAAGCATGCTCTTGTAATAAATGACGCTTATGGTCGTTGGAAGTTTAATCGTCGAGGTTAACCAAAATGGAAGGAGTCATCAGACTCCATAATGCAATCTACTTCTGCTAGGAATTAGCGTGAGCTTGATTGAAAAAATAAATAAATAATAAAAAATATATATCAACTTAATAGGTATTCATTGAACATTCAGAAATTTGTCTGATATCAGCTTTGTTGCAGCCTTGTGCTAAATTGACAAAAAGGAAACAAAAAATCTCATATATTGATACCTTGGTTTCCGAGTGCCCCAACGTACAAGTTTTTCCAGGTGTGATCTATTGCTCGGCCATTTTTTTGTTTGTTTTTTTTTTAGTTCCAGGTGTGCTTCACTTTTCTGAATTGCGTATCCTAACTTTGGTCACGGGCGTGCTACAGTCTATCCCAGCTAGCTTCGGGCAGGATACAGGATGGCCGAGTGGCTGCCAGGATGGCCGAGTGGCTGCCAGGATGGCCGAGTGGTCTAAGGCGCCGCGTTCAGGACCCAGGACCCAGTCTCCCCAGGAGGCCTGGGTTAGAATCTCCGATTTCCCCATTGTGGGACTAATAAAGGGAATATTATTATTATTATTATTATTAAACACCTTGAACTGTTTCGCATAAACCTATTCAGAATAATATTGCTAACTAGAGTGGCTTGCAAAGCCGTCAGACCCCTTGATCTTGTGTTCTTTTTCCACATTTCAAGCTTCAAACAAAGATATCAAACTAGTTTTTGTGTAGAATATACAATAAATGGATACAAAACAAACGCTAAGTACCTGAAAAGTCTTGCGTGTGATGGCCCCTTTACACTCAGTGCAGCCAACTCGCTCCAGAAGTTACCTGAGGATTTCTGAATTATTAGAATTAGAATTAGAATTAGAAATCCCTTTATTGTCATTGTACTCAAGTGTGCAACGAGATTAGAGAGCTCCCCTCTCCAGTGCAATACAACAATAATACAGACAAATATATAAATTAGATAAATAAGAGAGTGCAATGGAAAATAATACTGAATAGGGTATATAAAACACATCACGATGCTGTTCTGCAAGGTAAGGGTGGTCTCGTGTGTGTGTGTGTGTGAGAGTTCAGAATAGAGATGGCTCTCAGAAAGAAACTGTTTCTCAGTCTATTGGTCCTCGATTTGATGCATCTGTAGCGCCTGCCAGAGGGCATCAGGTCGAACAGGTGGGAGTTTGGGTGGGTATTGTCTTTAACGATGTCGAGAGCCCTGCTGAGGCACCGGGCGGTGTAGATGTCCGACAGTGAGGGGAGAGGGCAGCCAATAATCCTTTGCGCTGTTTTGACTGTCCTCTGGAGCCTCACTCTGTCCGCCTCAGTGCAGCCGCTGTACCAGGTGGAGACACAGTACGTCAACAGGCTCTCGATGGACGAGTGGTAGAAGGCCAGCAGCAGCTTCCTGTCCAGGTTGAATTTCCTGAGGACTCTCAGGAAGTGCAGACGCTGGTGGACCTTCTTTACCACTGCTGTGGTGTTGTGTGTCCAAGAAAGGTCATCAGAGATTTGTACTCCCAGGAACTTGAACGTGTGGACCCTCTTCACACACACGCCTTCGATGCAGAGGGGGGGCGGCACCGTCTTGTTCCTCCTGAAGTCGATGACGATCTCCTTTGTTTTTGCAATGTTGAGTTGCAGTCTGTTGTCCTTGCACCAAGCCGTCAGTCCTCTCTGTAGGCTGTCTCGTCACCTTCCGAGATCAGACCGACCACTGTCGTGTCGTCAGCAAACTTGACGATGGTGTTGTTACCGTGGGCCGGGCTGCAGTCGTAGGTGTAGAGGGCGTATAGGAGAGGGCTCAGCACGCATCCTTGAGGGGAACCGGTGCTCAGCGTACGGGTGGAGGACGTGTAGGGGCCGAGCAACACAGTCTGGGGTCTGTTGGTCAGAAATTCCTTAATCCAGATGCGTGTGAGGGCAGGGAGGCCGAGAATGTCCAGTTTGGCGACGAGGATGTCTGGGATGATCGTGTTGAATGCCGAGCTGTAGTCCACAAAGAGCATCCTTGCATAGCTCTGCTGTTGTTCCAGGTGGCCCAGCACAACATGCAGAGCAGTGTCGATGGCGTCCTCAGTGGATCTGTTAGCCCGGTATGCAAACTGGTAGGGGTCCAGAGTGGGAGGAAGGCAGTCCCTGATGTGCTGGAGAACCAGCCTCTCGAAGCACTTCATGATGACTGGTGTGAGAGCAACAGGACGGTAGTCATTCAGGTGGACGGCGGGTGACTTTTTGGGGACAGGAATAATGGTGGAAGTTTTCAAGCAGGAGGGGATGACTGCTTGAGCCAGGGAGCGGTTGAAGATCCTGCAGAAAACATGTGACAGTTGGTGGGCACGTGCTCTGAGGACCTTGCCTGGTATTCCGTCGGGTCCAGTAGCTTTCCTGGGGTTAACAGCCAGGAGCGCGCGCCTCACATCGTGTTCCTCTACGGTGACTTAAATGACTGATGATGAATAATGTCCATTTGTGTGTAATCAATCTAGCTACCAATGCACCTGCTCTGTAATAGTCTCAGAGGTCTGTTAAAAGCGCAAATAGGATCATGAAGTTGCGGGGAAAAAAGCTTTAAACATCTCCCGGGGTACATTTTGATCCATCATATTGAAAAAGAGAGAGTATCAGACCACTGCAAACCTACCAAAATCCACTCAGCTCAAACAAGGAGGGCACTGATCAGAGATTAAATCAAGATACGATGCAATAGAATACAACATTATTTATATTTCGATGCCCAAGATCACCCTGAATGAACCGCAGAGATCCACATTTGAGGTGGGGGAAACATAGGACAACTATTAACCATACACTGCAGAAATTTGGCCTTTATGGAAGCGTGGCACGAAAGCCATTTCTCAAAGAAATCTATAAACAAAATTGAAGTTTTCCACGAGCCTCCTGGGAGACACGACAAACATGTGAAAGAAGGTGCTCTGGTCAGATGAAACCAGTCTGCAAAGATCTGAAAATGGGACGGAGGTTGATTTCCCAACAATCCAATGATCCGAAAATCTACATTGGAATGGTTCAAAACGAAACACATACAGGTGTATGAATGCCCAGACCCAAATCCTATTGACAATGTAGAAAGATTTGAAATCTGCTACTCACAAGCACTCTCCATCTAATCTAATTGAGATGAAGCTGTTTTTCAAGGAAGTGGAATGGGTGTGGAAAACTTTCACACTTTTCAATTTTATATATTTGTTTAAAGCCTGAAATGTGGCAAAAAGTTCTGGTGGGTCGGGGGGAATACTTTTGCAAGCCACTGTATGCTTCTACAAATCCACGCGGAATGCAGAGTTGAGCTCTAACTGGTTAACATCATTTCCGTTGTCTCTATCTTTTTTGTTCCTGTAAATTTGCCTTGTGAGCATGGCGTCTGGTGAGATCTCGCTGGTTAGCTAGGTCTGCCGCATCCCCGCAGCCAAAGTTGCTGAGTAGAGAAAGAGAGAAACACTCCAGGCCACAACACACCAATTTATGTCATGTGTGTCACTTTCAGCCAAATTGTGCTTCATAAAAAAAAATTTCTTTGTTCTTTTATTTTATTTTACAATACATTGATATTTTTTCTTTAAAAATGTAGCTCATAAAACATTTTTAGGGGCTTTGGAGCAAAAAATGGCATTTCCATTCATTTCAATGGAGAAATTGAGAAAGGAGTGATTTGAGTTAAGGCGGCACGGTGGCCGACTGGTTAGGACAATGACCTCACAGTGAGAGACAGCATCGGGTGTGGGTTCGATCCCGGCTCCGGCCATCCTGTGTGGAGTTTTCATGTTCTCCCTGTGCCTGCGTGGATTTCCTCCGGGTACTCCGGTTTACTCCCACATTCCAAAAACATGCATGGCAGGTCGATTGAACACTCTAAATTGCCCCTAGGTATGAGTTGTGAGTTCGGATTGGTTGTTCGTCTCTGTGTGCCCTGCAATTGTCTGGCAACCAGTTCAGGGAGTCCCCCGCCTACTGCCCGAAGATAGCTGGGATAGGCTCCAGCACCCCCGCAACCCTAGTGAGGAGAAGCGGTACAGAAGATGGATGGATGGATGATTTGAGTTATGGTCATGGTCAACTTGTAATTCAATGCACCCCTGATCGGATGGATAGTCTGCAGTATTAGGCCCACACTGACTCGAAAAAATAGAAGACAAGACAGACGTGCAAATTTGCAAACGTTTACTTCATGGTAAAAATTATATTAGAAAAAATGCTTGGTAAGCGAATGAAGTTGGAATATAAATTTACAAGAATAAAGTTATATTTTTGGCTACTTGAGCCATAATTTAAATAAGTGAATTTTTATATTCCCACATAATCAAAACATCTCAAACCAACAGTAATTTGTTTTTGTAATTTTGTACTTGTTTAATTTCGTAACTGTTTATTTCAAGTAAATGTAATTAGCTTTATTATATTGCCATAGTTTTTTTATTTTTTTTAATAATCATTTCTATTTCTCTGTTTTCTATGAGGGCGGCGCGGTGGCCGACTGGTTAGCACGATGGCCTCACAGGGAGAGACAGCATCGGTCGTGGGTTCGGCCATCCTGTGTGGAGTTTGCATGTTCTCCCCGTGCTTGCGTGGGTTTCCTCCGGGTACTCCGGTTTCCTTCCACATTCCAAAAACATGCATGGCAGGCCGATTGAACACTCTAAATTGCCCCTTGGTATGAGTGTGAGCGCGGATGGTTGTTCGTCTCTGCATGCCCTGCAATTGGCTGGCAACCAGTTCAGGGTGTCCCCCGCCTACTGCCCGAAGATAGCTGGTATAGGCTCCAGCACCCCCCGCGACCCAAGTGAGGAGAAGCGGTACAGAAGATGGATGGATGGATGTTTTCTATGAGATGTTCCACTAGATGAATCTCAATTGATTCTATAGAATATGAAGGGGTGCACACCTGTCTACATAATACATCTCACTTTGGGAATTTAGATGACTTTTGCAAAAGGCTGCAACATAAATGTCCATACCGGCAGGTCTGAATGCACCTAAAACGAGGTTCTTTCTAGTGTATGACTATCGGATCCTCTTTATGCTAAGCTAGGCTAGGCTAAATAGCTGCTTGTACCGTAATTTCCGGACTACATAATGCACCCGAATAAAAGCAGCAGCCTCTAAATTTCGCCATAAAAATACATTTGTACGCCCGCTTCGCATTAACATGTTATACATGTTATATATGTAAGAACTCACACAGATGGATTTTTTTAAAAAAAATCCCCAAACCTCTGTCTGTCTGTTGTTGTCACACAAGGCCAATTTGCGGATAAATTTCACCATATAGCAGTGCAGCCTTTGGAAGATGCAGAGGATCACGGAATATATAAGTCAGTGAGGGGGTGGCGCTCCATTATCAGTGTTCTGCCCAATTGTCCTACTCGTGCGAAACCGACTACCGGAGGCTGATTAGACAGCCTAACCCAACCTGAACCCACCTCAATATCAGCGTTGTGAACATGCATATGCAAGCACACTGGGCATTAGGAGGTACGAAATGATTACAGCACACCGGACTTGCTGTCATGTCATCTGTTGCCAGCGATGGTGGGAGACAGTCACGAAACAAAAAACAGTTTATGGCACTCGATCCCTGTAGTCATTAACCTCAACTGAAATGCTGACTTTCGCTCAACTATATTTTCTCCCACACAGCCGTGTATCGCTATGCGCACGCGAGTTGCTTATTGGTCACTCACGTCCCACCTGCACAGGCCCACTGCAAATGGACTATTGAATATTCAGTATGAGAGCAAACTTGGACCGTTTCAGATCATGGGTCTATTGACGGCTTAAAGCTTGTCAGTTAAATTCATAAATAAACCGCTTCGCATTAAAAGCCGCAGGGTTCAAAAAGTGGGGAAAAGGTAGGCTGAAAGTCCGAAAAAATACGGTATATTTACTTGAGTAGTACATTAGCATCCAACGTTTTCTACAGTGAACTTCCTTTACTGAAAGACAAACACAAACAATTTTGAATAAATACTCAACAGTATTAAGTGCATAAATACCGTATATTAACAGATGTATGAAACTTGTTCTGACAATCTAACACACTCTTTCTTGACAGATGGTTGCCTTCCTTAAATTTCCTTTGAAAGATTAATGAATTTAAAAACATTCTACAAGTGTTAATTGGAAACTGAAGGGATAATTCTCAGGAATCAACACAACTATTCGTGGTCAAGATGTTACTCTTCCTTGCCATTGCTTGCATGACCATCTTGTTGATAATCACCTTCTGCTTTATTTTGCGCTGGAATGAAGTACTTGAATCAAAGTACACGCATTTCAAATATTTCTTGAGTAATAATTAACATACCTTTTTGTGAAACTAACCACCATTTTGCAACCACTGGATTTGTTTAATTTGCTCTTATAAAAGTGTTTTCATGATGTTTGATGTTTTAATCAGATGCCCTGTATCCTGAATAAATCTGCGGTATATACTCACACACAATACATAGTACATACATTCATACAAATCTCTATTGAATGATTCCCTCCTGAACTGTAAATCAAGATTAATGATTAGGTATCCACATGATGATTGTCAGTTTGGAGACGTGAAATCTACCCAAAAAAGTCATTCGGAAAATGTTAACAAAATTAAATGTGACATTTAAAGAAATGCATAATTTGTCTGACTGTTATTTTTATGTTTTGACCACACTGCTTCTGAATTATCCAAATGATAATGATCCAAATAATTTGAAATTACTTTGTTTCTAGCTTGAGTGCAAATTTATATTTAGACATTTTCTTTAGAGTATGAAAAAATCTTAATTACATAGACTGATCCAGTGCCCACATGAAAATGAATTAAAAAAGTTTTGAGCCCAAATCTCCTTCAACTGTCAGCTCCTGCTTTGGATGGATTGGATGACTTATGCTGTCGTCACAAGAGAGCATCACCAAACCTTTGCGCCTGCACAAAACAGTAAAAGTACATTGTTGACTTTTCATACATCAAAGCCTGAGATGTTTTAACAATACAGTACAATACAATACAACTTTATTTATATATCGCATTTCACAACAATTGTTGATATTGAGTGAATGTGTTCCTTGAGAGTTGCATAGTTTGATGCACCTTTTTTTGGAGGGGATACATTTGACATATGAAATTCAGACACAATCTGCAGCATGTTTTGACAACATGCTGTGCAGGGAAAAATGTTTGATATACAGCAGATTTGTCGCCCACTTATAATAAATATAGAACATGAACAAAAACTTTAAAAAAATGTTTTGTAAATGACACATTACATGGACCAAGCAAAGTACTTGGTGCCCTACCATCCAACAAGTATTCTGGATACCGCAAACTGCTAACCAGTCGTGTCACTTTAAGAACATACATGTTTAAGTGCATCACATAAAACTGGGCACAGACAGAACCAGTATCTTCCATCCTATACTCTCCACCGTTATTGGCAGAGCAAAGAGCTGTCAAACGACATCAAGATTGATTGCAGACTTAGACAAGACCGGAATGGGCTGCACGACATTCAGCAATTTTTTTTTCATTCACTACCAACACAGGTGAAATTAATGGACTTTTTGGCTTCTATACCCTTCTATACAATGGCAGTAAATGAGTTAAGAAGCGTGGTTTGATGAGAACATCTGAATGATTGTCAATGGATGACCAAAACATCTTTGGTCTGGAGCTCAGCGGAAGATCTCATGTGGTGTCAGGATGAGCATGAACAATAAAGAAGAATGATGAGCTCAGAAGAAGCTGGGACCACAGTCATCAAGTGAACATTGGTCAAATATGCCGTAACATGTCCTGCGGCACCAGCAATGTTCTTACAAGTAATGACTTGTTTAAAGTTTGCAGATAAATAAGAGTGATCCAGGAGACTGTGATAATCTCAGCCCTTTGGCATCATTTCTACTCCCCGAAAAATGCTGACTGTGACCTAAGATCATCATTCACACCATTAAGTACATGATGAAACGTGATTTTGTTGGCTGAAGAAGCAGAGTGACTTCGCGGATGAGCGGGGCCAATGGATTAGCCTGGCACGCCAAAGCTACGAAAGAAATTTGTCTGGACAGCCCGCCCTCGACCGCAGCTCAGCCCTCGGTTAAAAAAGAAACAAGCAATCAAATGTATTTGTTGTGATGCATTCCTCGGAAGCATTGTCACTGTTGGGTAGCGGAAGTCCATCCTCATAACATTCAAAATGATGCGCGGGAGAGAGATAGTTTATTTCAGTACGCATTTAACTCAGTTTCAAAAGACCAGAATTTGATGGAGTCTTTGAAAACCCCGCAGCTGACTGCACTCAAAGCTTTTATTTCAAAAGAAGACAAGTTGTTTATTTTTCTCTGACGTCACGTCCGCTCTTCTCTGATTGGTTCATTTTGCTTTCTGTTTGCACAGTTTTGCCCTGCTTCGTAAATGTGCATGACGCGATTGTGACCAGACTCAGTCGCTGGTACAGCGTAGAGTCTGGATTTCCAGTCTACCAATGAATAGGGTCATGTCTCGTAGAATCTGAGATGTGAACATTCTTCAGTGACCATCATGTTGCTTGTCACCTCCCTGACTCAGTCCCTTCGCCCACGATTGCTCAGTGGGAAGTGGTGACCTGTTCGAGGAAAGGTTCTGGTGGATCCGAACTTCCATGTATGGATGATGGATGGCACTGTGCTCATTGTGACTTTCAAAGAAGTCCAACGTTTTGTAGCCAATGCACAGTTCTGTGGCTCGACACAATCCTGTTTTGAAGGTTTACAGATTTATGCTATGAGATGCGCTGTTAACTATTGGAAATAGTATATATAAATGAACCCTTAAAATGAAGAAACATCTCAAAGACTGTTAGTGGAAACAATTTACCTGTGTTCAACAGTGAGCTTCATTGCAATGGCTGGGAATACTTATATGACAGGCAAAAAAAAGATTATTCAAATACGTAGTGTTTTGCTGGAGGATAAAGATTTCCTTCAATTATTAGTAAAACCAGTCAAGACTAGTGATGGTTTATACATCTTTCCTTGATATTCTGTCTACAGAATCTCTTTTCAAATATTTAAAAGACCATTCATTTACTTGACCAAATCAACAGGGAGCTAAATATGTTTCTCCACTGCATGTATTCGGATCTCTCCTTCAAAGCAAAATCATATAATTTTGTTCTCGTGGGATTTGTGCTGTTTTGGTAAATTGGAGGTCGAAATATATGTTTGTGAACAAATTCACAATTTTCTCAGTGGCTCTGTAGTGTAAAGTTGTGTGGATGGTTGGGAGTAGAGACGTAATACCTGTGCGGTTTGAATTCCGGTCTGGGCTATGAATTCATTCTGGTGTATGAATTCATCATGGAAGAACAGGGGAGAAATACCGATCTGCAGGAAAAACAACGCAACAGAGTAAAGCTAATTCTATTAAATGTATAATTTTGAAGAAAAGAATTTGTGACGTATAATGTAATGGAACCTACGTATGTGAAGAAGCGTCTCCCTGGTATCGATATAGCGGTGAAGCTGACTCTCTCACCACTTTTTCGAACCTTTTTAACAATCTCGTCATGCTCCATTGACTCCACTAGTTCTCCGTTGACCGCCAGCAGTAGATCGCCATCTTCCATTCCTGCCTCTTCAGCTGGACTCCCGTGATCCACCTCCCGAAGCACATGAACTAAGCCATAGACCATTCATTTTTTTAGAATTTAATTGAACATTCATCATTTAAGAATGTTTGTTGAGACAGTGTTGAAAATACACAGCGATTCACCAAGTCCACCACCAAAATGAGCTCCTCCGATAGCAATAGACCATGTTTAAGTATATTGACCCTGAATACAGTATGGATAATATTAGGGGTGTCCCGATCCAATAATGTGTATCAGATCGTATTTCGATGTTAGCCCAAAAAAACGGTAGAGGATTTTATCGGACTACATCCAAAATGTCCGATATCAGCACTAATAGACAAGCAGTCCATTTGAGAATCCGCCCCTGTTCTTGTATTCTGAGCGAGCGTGCATAGCCCACATGATCAAAACAACCACTCCTGGAAAGGTGCGGTTGAGGACGAGCTGGGAGTCACCATATTTATTTAAATATATTGAAGTTTGTGGTTCAAAAAAAAAATAAAAAATCAGGCGTGCACGCAATGTTGTCATTCACTTGAATAAGAGTCATAGTGCATGCTATCCTCGGTGGTCAGCCAGCATGACGGTTATGGGCCCAACTCCAGGCGGCTGGCTGCCCAAGGGGTTGGATGGAGGAGCGTGAGGATTAACGAGCCGTGGCTTTTCCGTTTTAACCGTATTTACAGCACAGTGCGTCGGGCACCTTCGTCCATGAGGCGCACCATCTCGTCAATGGGGACGAGTGCGCAAGACGTGTGCTAGCTCGCGGCGGCGGTGGCTAAGTAAATATATCTACGGCATTATGTATTCTGGATACAAAAAACTGTAACTGTATTCCATAACTGTTGCAGAAAATATGTAATCCGATTACAGATACATTTGATAAAAATATGGATTGTTTTTTTAGAATGACATTTTTAATGTGGGGGAGAGAGATCGCACGGTTGAAGTCCTCTTACTGGCTAAACAAGAAGTGAGTGGCTGGTGACCGTTTTGGATCTTATTCACTGCACGACTAATTCCTTATAAACCGCTATCATACGGCTGAAACTTGTTAGTAAATTCTTCACTAATTCCCGTTACAAATTGCCCACAACTGTTATTTAAATGCCATTGTACCAATATCGACTTCTTGTGCTTTGTATTTGAAATGTGGGTGCTCATGCTTCCTCCAGCATTCCCAAAAGCATGCATTTTAAACAACCATTAGATGGGGAAAAAATAAGAAATATATAAAAATAAACACCATATTAATTTGTTTTTTGTTGTATTAATTTCTTTTAACATATCTGCCATTGGAGCGATCCAAAAGTAATTAAATATTTTCAAGTTACATTAATATTATGGTAGATTGATGACAATTACTAACTGTATTTTTTAATAGGTAAATAGTAACTGTATGTATGTATCCATTTACTAGTCAGACGCACCCCATGTTTGGAATAAATGGGTAATATATTCTCGGACCTACTGTTGCTGACTATTTTTATGTGGTATAACAGAATAACTTGATCAAGTCTCTTATAACAATTTAAAAAAAATACAGCATGTCTCATTCCTGCTGAAGGATTGTATTACGATTACTGGCATTATTTTAAACACATACGGGACAGAATGTCGATGATTAAAGTTAGCAGGTTCATATTTACTGAATATTTTAAACATTGATGAAACAAGAAGCATTTATCAAATGAAACTAGAAGCACGGGTCACAAGAATGACTGGGATTGTAGTCCTGATGTTTACTGATTTATTATATTAATCTCATATGCTAAATTTATAGTACTTAGTTTAAATGTATGAACTTTATTGAAATTCTCAGTAGGGAGAACAAATTTGCACACATAGCATTTCCTTGAGCTGCCCTCACATTCACAGCACTTCATGGACAAGGACGACGAAGCACATTCTCCACATTGGCTGTAGAGATGCAAACATACCAAATTGGGCACAGGAGGACGCACACAGACGCTATCGCAAAAAACACATTCCGAAAGACATAACAATTGGAGATCGGAACACACGCACATACACACTTGCACAGACACAGACACACACACATACACATGCACATACACGCGCACACACACAGGCACATATAAATACACCTGCACATACACATGCACATACACACACGCATACACCCACCCATGCACATACACACACACACACACGTGCACACCGACAAGATTACAGAGGAATGCCAGCGGGGAGAGAGACGGAGAGACTGCCCGCCGGAGAAGGCCAGCCTTGGCGTGCCAGTCTTTGGGGACCAGACGGGAATCAACTTATCCAGACGATGACTAACCTGGGGAGGACCTTCCCTTGGACGTGGACCCGTGCCGTGGGAGGGAGCGAGGACGACCGATTCAACAGATTCAACCTACATTACCCTTGACATAAAAAACTCCTATAAAAACTGAAGCTGGGCTGAAAGATGGCGCGCATTTTTCGACTGTGCTCGCCCGAGTGCAGTTTCTCGTGAGATTAAGAAAAAGCCGCCCAGATATCTGTCTTTGTACTATTTCCTGAACTCCAGAAATTGAAGAAACTAAATATTGGAACTCTAATCAGTTGTTGAGTCTTTATTTGACCCTTTTCTTCTTGAGTACAAAAAAACTAACACGCATTGGAGTAAGTTTGGCTTTTAAAGGTTGATTTACTACTTACTTCTCATTGCCAGGGTGACTCAACTCCAACACTGCTCATATCATATTGGACATTATTCTAGGTCGCAATATCCATATTGGAAAATGTCTTGGGACACCACTATCTAATACAATTACAGCGGAGTGAAATTTTTTAAAGTTTTTTTTTTGCTTGTTTGTCAGACTTAAATGTTTCCCATCATCAAACAAATTGATCAAAGATAACAAGTAAAAACATGAAGTTTTTAAATTGTGTTGTAATTAAGAGAGAAAAATCCAAACCTAAAAGTCCCTTTGTGGAAAAAGTGATTGTCCCGCTGGTTTGACCCCCTCAGCAGCAACAACCAAAATCTCTGTGGCGATCTTTTAGCCCGCTCTTCCGAGCAGAATTGCTTTAATTCACTAACATTGTAAGGTTTTTGAAAAATCACATTTCAATCAAATGCAAGTCTGGACATCAACTTCGGCGCTCCAAAACCTTAACCTTTTTTTTTTTTAAGCCATTCAGAAGGTGACTCAAGTGTTTCCTGTCATTGTTGTAATACCGAACCCAAATGTCAATTTATGCCACAATTACGTAAGCGTACTGTCAAATACCGCGTACAAAAATTAGTTTTGAGTGTAAGTAATGTGAAAAACCGCGTACAAGCCACAATTACATAAACGTAAGGTCAAATACTGCGTCGGGAAAAAAAAGTTTGATGTACAATACCCTCCGCGCTTACGCGCATAATAGGTTTTACTCTTACAGCTTCTCTCTCCTCTACGCATACAAATCGCAGGATGCTGGCATGATAACTGTGCCGCAATTATTAAACAATCAGGAGTCGGGGTCAGTACTTTTTCATACATGGTTAGGTAGCTTTAAATAGTTTACTTGCTCATCTTTTTCTGATCTTTACATTTGTTTGATGATCTTTTCATCCATTTTCTCAATTGACTCCTACTACGTCCATTTTGAATGTCTCACCGGTTTGTCGTTTATCTGGAAGCCTCTCTTCCCTCAGCAGGAAACCATATCCCTCAGGTCCTTTAACAAGATGCATTGTCTTTGCAGAGTATGGAAGATTAGATTGGCCTGCCAACACAGGTAAAATGGGCATCTTCCTCTTGATATAGCAAGACTCGCTTTCACCATCGATGACCAACACGGTCACAGAGTCTGCACTCTTCTTCAGCTGAGAACCAAACACACTGCAGGACTCACTCTCCTTCTTCATTTAGCATAATACAGAAAACTACAAATGAGAAAATGTGTTTCTCACAGATTTGTTGAGAGAGATGAGTGAGAGATTGGATGTCATGATGCCATTCATCCAGACCAATCTGTCCCCACTGGTGACTCCAGCTTTCTCCGCTGGACCACCAGGCCCAACGCTCACTATGGAGTGTCGTTTTAGGCCTGCAACGACACATTAAACTTGGGCTTAATTAATTCTGCAGGCCTCAAGGGGGAAACCTCCACATGATTCCAAAATATACATGTATGTGATATACAGCGTATTGAATTGTCTGCTAATAGTGTATGTTTTTTTTCTATTGTTTACGTCTCCAATCTTTTGTTTTTCGTTTTTCGTTTTATATTTGATCCTTGTCTTTCAATTTGATGATTTGATTGCAGAAAGATTTGTGCACGCTTTGCACCTATAAACTGTGGCAGAACAAGTCCACCAACATTATTGACCAAGTAAAGTACAGTCTGTGATTCACCCTCTGTAGGATTATTGTTACATTTTGCGTTGGTACCTTCTGCTGAGATCAGAGTCATCCCCAGGCCACAGTCCTGATGCCGGTTGATGTGACACAGTCTGGGCCGAGAGCAAGGGCCTGCCTTGGAGGCTGTAGCCAGCATCTGGAGGTCCACACCTGAACTAACTGCCTTCATTTGACAAACAGAGACACAATCTTCACAAGTTGAATGGCTGCGTAGCGAAAGTTTTACAAACAACGTAACTGTCAGGAGGCAGCAATTGCCCCTAAAAGCCAACGGTCACAAGACGTGAAATCAGCATGCAGATACAGGTGGCTGCCAAAAAAAAAAAAGATCGAGGAAAAGTTCATTTATTTCAGTCATTTGTTTCAAAAAGTGTATGTTATGTTAGTTCACCACACACAGTAAAATATTTTTAAATAAATATTTGTTTCAGTTTTACTTCATGGCTACCTAAAACATGATATGCCTCCCCAAACAATTACTGACAGCAAACAATTTACACTAGACTTTAAGCAGTTTGACTTTTGTGCTTATCCAGACTCTGGGACCTTGATTACCAAATAAAATGACAAATTGACATTCATCTGAAACGAGGACTTGGGACCACTGGGCAGAAAACCAGTACTCTTTCATTCAACGACTGTTCTAATAGCTTTCTTTGATTTTTGAATACGATGGAAATGTCTTTACAGACATTTCTTTTCAAAACATTTCTCACAAGCGCCACATATATACATTTATGTATGTATATATAAATATATATGTATATAAATGTATATATATGTATATGTATACATGTATATGTATATGTATATATAAATATAAATATATATATATATATATATATATATATGTATGTATAATATTTTCAGTTTAAAATGTATTCAGGTTTTACCTTCAAAGTTGACTGGGACCAAATAGTCTTTTAGAATAAAATATACTCTGAAATTTATTCTGTATTAAACCATACTGACACTATTTAAAGGCTAAGGAAATCCTCTGCAATTGTTTTACATTAACTAGTTGACAAAATTGGGACAAAAGAAGCCCACAATGTTGATCTTTCTCATGATATTCTAATTTTGCGTAAGTCGATTAGTGTGTGTATGTGATTTTGTGTGTCTTTTGCCATAATAGTCAAAATGCTTAAAATATTCAATTTTGTGTGCGGTGAATTAATCTAACATAACATTAAGTGTCACTGATTCAAATACATGTGTGTGTATATTTAAGAGTGTGCAGTTGTGCACGTGTCTATTTAGTCTGAGCTGTTATAAAAACATCGTTGGGGGGGGGGGGCTGCGCTTCTGATACCTGCTCGTAGTCATTTCTCTTCAACACCAGGAGAAACAAATGTAAGCCACATGACTGGATCTTCCTTGCCACCTGTCAGATAATTAAAACGTGTCACTTGACCAGCAGATGTTATGCAGACAAATGAGTTGGATGGAATTTGAAACTTGTTATGGTTGCAGTTTTCATTGTTCTCATGAGTTGGCCTCAAATTGACTTTTAAGGTTATTCAAAATGTTGACATTGAGAATCTGTCTCTAAGCATTATGGAGGGTAGTAGACAGTTCTGAAACTTTAAAAAGAAATAAATTTAAAGACGTCAAGCAAAATAATGGGACAATAAACTTCAAGTTGTGTCCTTGACAAAGCAGAAGAGCAAACATTTTCTTAAATTACAATGTTGAAAAAGAACTGCTGACGCTGAAAAGAAAGTACTCAATTTACGGTTACACGTGATTACATTTTGATCAAGTGGGGTTATTTTCTACTCTTTTCCTCAAATGACATGTTTAACACATTATATAATTATTTAATTATAATTAATTAAATCCAATGGAACCAAAGGAATTTTTCGGTGTTGTATACTGTAGAGTAGTACGTTGCAAGACTAATTAGAAAAGGATAAAAAGTAAGCACAAGCACAAGTTGCCAAACTCTTAACTCTTAAATGATTCGCTCGAACATATCACTGGGATGTATTGTTTAATAATATAATGAAGCTTGTGGTTTCTGTCTTGACTAGCATTTTGAAGATCAAAATAGCAAATGAACAGCTGATCTTTTTACTCTTGGAAAAACAAATACAAATGATGCACTCTAACCTTAAAGAAGTCCATGTTGACCACATATTCATCATTGACTTCCAACAAACAGTCGCCCGCTTTAAGTCCGCTGCACTCAGCTGGGCTCCATGGGTCTACATCTGTGATCTCTAAGCCTTGCACATCTGTGGCCCTCTGCAAGGAGAAGCCAAAATTCTGCCTCTCCACACGCCTCAACTGGTACAGTTTGGGCAAAGGATTTTGGTCTGATTCTGGACACAAGTTTATCAAAACAAGTTCAGAGTGACAGGATGCAGACTGATGCAGCATTACGTGACCTTTTCATGGAAAACGTACCAAAATCATCAGTGATGACCAGAGCTGGATTATCGATCCCTTCCTTTGGGTTGAAGGTAAAACTGTCAGCACAAATGTGTAAAAGTCACGACAGCTTTAAATGTTGCTGGACATAAATGCATTGGGCCTGAAACATATGCTCATCGAGGACAATGTGTACAAACTCATCAACTAATTCGGACCAAAGCAAGCAAATCTCTCTCTCTCCCTCTCTCTCTCTACTTTACTCTAAACATGGCAATCACCATCTTGAGTCTTGTAGTATGTAACCTGTGAGAGAAGAGCACAAGCTAAATAAAAGGTTTCTAGAGTGGTAATGAGACCTGCACAGTTTGAAGATTGTGGCAATAGCCAGAGGATAGGCGATTAGGCTGAGATTGTTTGGCCATGTGCAGAGGAGGGACAATGGACATATTGACAGAAGGATGCGAGAAATGCAGCTGCCAGGTAAGAAGCAGATCATAGATAAGATTTATGAATGTTGTGAGCAAAGACTTAGACTAAAATAGCTGGATTGAGTGCAGAAGATGCAGAGGTTAGGAACAAATGCAAGTGGCTACATCACTGCTGCGACCCCTGAACAAGATTGGGCCAAAAGCAAAAGAAGAAAACAAAATTCAACTACTGGGCCAATAATAATAATGTAATGTAAAGAAATAGTTAATACTAAATCGAACCCAAAACTGCTCTTGGTTAATTGAATTGTGCCACTAAGAAGGCAATGCTAAGAATTTACTCACCGTGGGAGTTCAATCACATCCTGGCAGCCTAAGAAACACACAGAACCATAGTAAAGAGTATCATCTGGACCAGCTAAAAATGCATTTACCAACTATTTGGAATTATGCAAATTAAATTGATTGCATCCCTTAATATTACAGCATACAACATCTCACATCTTCAGTTAGTTTTATTGGAACCAATTTACCACAAGGGTTCATTACGTTGTACTTCCTTATACTGTAAATAGGTTTTTAATATTTTCTAATTCTGCGGTTACATTAAGCAGCACCTCTATTTTAAAGGTAAATAAATAAA